>NW_027445384.1:0-33563 GCF_048569485.1 Anomaloglossus baeobatrachus | reverse complement strand
ATTTGGAGCATGGAGACGATTATCTCGGGATTGCAAGATAACCAAACAAAACTTTTAGTGGATTTCTACTTATTTTATTAAATATCATCTCCACCAAACAGGACAAGCTTGCATGTGTTATAGTTTTGGAGAAAAATGTGTTCATTTCATGTATGCGCAAAATGCCTTTGAAATGGCTTTAAAATGGATTTGGAGCATGGAGACGATTATCTCAGGATGGCAATATAAACAAACGAAACTTTTAGTAGATTTCTACTTATTTTATTAAATATTATCTCCACCAAACAGGACAAGCTTGCATCTGTTATAGTTTTGGAGAAAAATGTGTTCATTTCATGTATGCGCGAAATGCCTTAAAAATGGCTTTAAAATGGATTTGGAGCATGGAGACGATTATCTCGGGATTGCAAGATAACCAAACAAAACTTTTAGTGGATTTCTACTGATTTTATTAAATATCATCTCCACCAAACAGGACAAGCTTGCATCTGTTATAGTTTTGGAGAAAAATGTGTTCATTTCATGTATGCGCGAAATGCCTTAAAAATGGCTTTAAAATGGATTTGGAGCATGGAGACGATTATCTCGGGATTGCAATATAACCAAACAAAACTTTTAGTGGATTTCTACTTATTTTTTTAAATATCATCTCCACCAAACAGGACAAGCTTGCATCTGTTATAGTTTTGGAGAAAAATGTGTTCATTTCATGTATGCGCGAAATGCCTTAAAAATGGCTTTAAAATGGATTTGGAGCATGGAGACGATTATCTCGGGATTGCAAGATAACCAAACAAAAATTTTAGTGGATTTCTACTTATTTTATTAAATATCATCTCCACCAAACAGGACGAGCTTGCATCTGTTATAGTTTTGGAGAAAAATGTGTTCATTTCATGTATGCGCGAAATGCCTTAAAAATGGCTTTAAAATGGATTTGGAGCATGGAGACGATTATCTCGGGATTGCAAGATAACCAAACAAAACTTTTAGTGGATTTCTACTTATTTTATTAAATATCATCTCCACCAAACAGGACAAGCTTGCATCTGTTATAGTTTTGGAGAAAAATGTGTTCATTTCATGTATGCGCGAAATGCCTTAAAAATGGCTTTAAAATGGATTTGGAGCATGGAGACGATTATCTCGGGATTGCAAGATAACCAAACAAAACTTTTAGTGGATTTCTACTTATTTTATTAAATATCATCTC
Source organism: Anomaloglossus baeobatrachus (assembly GCF_048569485.1). Lineage (NCBI taxonomy): Eukaryota > Metazoa > Chordata > Amphibia > Anura > Aromobatidae > Anomaloglossus > Anomaloglossus baeobatrachus. The sequence continues at coordinate 32,350 of NW_027445384.1, read as the reverse complement.
CACCAAACAGGACAAGCTTGCATGTGTTATAGTTTTGGAGAAAAATGTGTTCATTTCATGTATGCGCAAAATGCCTTTGAAATGGCTTTAAAATGGATTTGGAGCATGGAGACGATTATCTCGGGATTGCAAGATAACCAAACAAAACTTTTAGTGGATTTCTACTTATTTTATTAAATATCATCTCCACCAAACAGGACAAGCTTGCATCTGTTATAGTTTTGGAGAAAAATGTGTTCATTTCATGTATGCGCGAAATGCCTTAAAAATGGCTTTAAAATGGATTTGGAGCATGGAGACGATTATCTCGGGATTGCAAGATAACCAAACAAAACTTTTAGTGGATTTCTACTTATTTTATTAAATATCATCTCCACCAAACAGGACAAGCTTGCATCTGTTATAGTTTTGGAGAAAAATGTGTTCATTTCATGTATGCGCGAAATGCCTTAAAAATGGCTTTAAAATGGATTTGGAGCATGGAGACGATTATCTCGGGATTGCAAGATAACCAAACAAAACTTTTAGTGGATTTCTACTTATTTTATTAAATATCATCTCCACCAAACAGGACAAGCTTGCATCTGTTATAGTTTTGGAGAAAAATGTGTTCATTTCATGTATGCGCGAAATGCCTTAAAAATGGCTTTAAAATGGATTTGGAGCATGGAGACGATTATCTCGGGATTGCAAGATAACCAAACAAAACTTTTAGTGGATTTCTACTTATTTTATTAAATATCATCTCCACCAAACAGGACAAGCTTGCATCTGTTATAGTTTTGGAGAAAAATGTGTTCATTTCATGTATGCGCGAAATGCCTTAAAAATGGCTTTAAAATGGATTTGGAGCATGGAGACGATTATCTCGGGATTGCAAGATAACCAAACAAAACTTTTAGTGGATTTCTACTTATTTTATTAAATATCATCTCCACCAAACAGGACAAGCTTGCATGTGTTATAGTTTTGGAGAAAAATGTGTTCATTTCATGTATGCGCAAAATGCCTTTGAAATGGCTTTAAAATGGATTTGGAGCATGGAGACGATTATCTCAGGATGGCAATATAAACAAACGAAACTTTTAGTAGATTTCTACTTATTTTATTAAATATTATCTCCACCAAACAGGACAAGCTTGCATCTGTTATAGTTTTGGAGAAAAATGTGTTCATTTCATGTATGCGCGAAATGCCTTAAAAATGGCTTTAAAATGGATTTGGAGCATGGAGACGATTATCTCGGGATTGCAATATAACCAAACAAAACTTTTAGTGGATTTCTACTTATTTTATGAAATATCATCTCCACCAAACAGGACAAGCTTGCATCTGTTATAGTTTTGAAGAAAAATGTGTTTATTTCATGTATGCGCGAAATGCCTTAAAAATGGCTTTAAAATGGATTTGGAGCATGGAGACGATTATCTCGGGATTGCAAGATAACCAAACAAAAATTTTAGTGGATTTCTACTTATTTTATTAAATATCATCTCCACCAAACAGGATAAGCTTGCATCTGTTATAGTTTTGGAGAAAAATGTGTTCATTTCATGTATGCGCGAAATGCCTTAAAAATGGCTTTAAAATGGATTTGGAGCATGGAGACGATTATCTCGGGATTGCAAGATAACAAAACAAAACTTTTAGTTGATTTCTACTTATTTTATTAAATATCATCTCCACCAAACAGGACAAGCTTGCATCTGTTATAGTTTTGGAGAAAAATGTGTTCATTTCATGTATGCGCGAAATGCCTTAAAAATGGCTTTAAAATGGATTTGGAGCATGGAGACGATTATCTCGGGATTGCAAGATAACCAAACAAAACTTTTAGTGGATTTCTACTTATTTTATTAAATATCATCTCCACCAAACAGGACAAGCTTGCATGTGTTATAGTTTTGGAGAAAAATGTGTTCATTTCATGTATGCGCAAAATGCCTTTGAAATGGCTTTAAAATGGATTTGGAGCATGGAGACGATTATCTCGGGATTGCAAGATAACCAAACAAAACTTAGTGGATTTCTACTTATTTTATTAAATATCATCTCCACCAAACAGGACAAGCTTGCATCTGTTATAGTTTTGGAGAAAAATGTGTTCATTTCATGTATGCGCGAAATGCCTTAAAAATGGCTTTAAAATGGATTTGGAGCATGGAGACGATTATCTCGGGATTGCAAGATAACCAAACAAAACTTTTAGTGGATTTCTACTTATTTTATTAAATATCATCTCCACCAAACAGGACAAGCTTGCATCTGTTATAGTTTTGGAGAAAAATGTGTTCATTTCATGTATGCGCGAAATGCCTTAAAAATGGCTTTAAAATGGATTTGGAGCATGGAGACGATTATCTCGGGATTGCAAGATAACCAAACAAAACTTTTAGTGGATTTCTACTTATTTTATTAAATATCATCTCCACCAAACAGGACAAGCTTGCATCTGTTATAGTTTTGGAGAAAAATGTGTTCATTTCATGTATGCGCGAAATGCCTTAAAAATGGCTTTAAAATGGATTTGGAGCATGGAGACGATTATCTCGGGATTGCAAGATAACCAAACAAAACTTTTAGTGGATTTCTACTTATTTTATTAAATATCATCTCCACCAAACAGGACAAGCTTGCATCTGTTATAGTTTTGGAGAAAAATGTGTTCATTTCATGTATGCGCGAAATGCCTTAAAAATGGCTTTAAAATGGATTTGGAGCATGGAGACGATTATCTCGGGATTGCAAGATAACCAAACAAAACTTTTAGTGGATTTCTACTTATTTTATTAAATATCATCTCCACCAAACAGGACAAGCTTGCATCTGTTATAGTTTTGGAGAAAAATGTGTTCATTTCATGTATGCGCGAAATGCCTTAAAAATGGCTTTAAAATGGATTTGGAGCATGGAAACGATTATCTCGGGATTGCAAGATAACCAAACAAAACTTTTAGTGGATTTCTACTTATTTTATTAAATATCATCTCCACCAAACAGGACAAGCTTGCATGTGTTATAGTTTTGGAGAAAAATGTGTTCATTTCATGTATGCGCAAAATGCCTTTGAAATGGCTTTAAAATGGATTTGGAGCATGGAGACGATTATCTCAGGATGGCAATATAAACAAACGAAACTTTTAGTAGATTTCTACTTATTTTATTAAATATTATCTCCACCAAACAGGACAAGCTTGCATCTGTTATAGTTTTGGAGAAAAATGTGTTCATTTCATGTATGCGCGAAATGCCTTAAAAATGGCTTTAAAATGGATTTGGAGCATGGAGACGATTATCTCGGGATTGCAATATAACCAAACAAAACTTTTAGTGGATTTCTACTTATTTTATTAAATATCATCTCCACCAAACAGGACAAGCTTGCATCTGTTATAGTTTTGGAGAAAAATGTGTTCATTTCATGTATGCGCGAAATGCCTTAAAAATGGCTTTAAAATGGATTTGGAGCATGGAGACGATTATCTCGGGATTGCAAGATAACCAAACAAAACTTTTAGTGGATTTCTACTTATTTTATTAAATATCATCTCCACCAAACAGGACAAGCTTGCATCTGTTATAGTTTTGGAGAAAAATGTGTTCATTTCATGTATGCGCGAAATGCCTTAAAAATGGCTTTAAAATGGATTTGGAGCATGGAGACGATTATCTCGGGATTGCAATATAACCAAACAAAACTTTTAGTGGATTTCTACTTATTTTATTAAATATCATCTCCACCAAACAGGACAAGCTTGCATCTGTTATAGTTTTGGAGAAAAATGTGTTCATTTCATGTATGCGCGAAATGCCTTAAAAATGGCTTTAAAATGGATTTGGAGCATGGAGACGATTATCTCGGGATTGCAAGATAACCAAACAAAAATTTTAGTGGATTTCTACTTATTTTATTAAATATCATCTCCACCAAACAGGACAAGCTTGCATCTGTTATAGTTTTGGAGAAAAATGTGTTCATTTCATGTATGCGCGAAATGCCTTAAAAATGGCTTTAAAATGGATTTGGAGCATGGAGACGATTATCTCGGGATTGCAAGATAACCAAACAAAACTTTTAGTGGATTTCTACTTATTTTATTAAATATCATCTCCACCAAACAGGACAAGCTTGCATGTGTTATAGTTTTGGAGAAAAATGTGTTCATTTCATGTATGCGCAAAATGCCTTTGAAATGGCTTTAAAATGGATTTGGAGCATGGAGACGATTATCTCGGGATTGCAAAATAACCAAACAAAACTTTTAGTGGATTTCTACTTATTTTATTAAATATCATCTCCACCAAACAGGACAAGCTTGCATCTGTTATAGTTTTGGAGAAAAATGTGTTCATTTCATGTATGCGCGAAATGCCTTAAAAATGGCTTTAAAATGGATTTGGAGCATGGAGACGATTATCTCGGGATTGCAAGATAACCAAACAAAACTTTTAGTGGATTTCTACTTATTTTATTAAATATCATCTCCACCAAACAGGACAAGCTTGCATCTGTTATAGTTTTGGAGAAAAATGTGTTCATTTCATGTATGCGCGAAATGCCTTAAAAATGGCTTTAAAATGGATTTGGAGCATGGAGTCGATTATCTCGGGATTGCAAGATAACCAAACAAAACTTTTAGTGGATTTCTACTTATTTTATTAAATATCATCTCCACCAAACAGGACAAGCTTGCATCTGTTATAGTTTTGGAGAAAAATGTGTTCATTTCATGTATGCGCGAAATGCCTTAAAAATGGCTTTAAAATGGATTTGGAGCATGGAGACGATTATCTCGGGATTGCAAGATAACCAAACAAAACTTTTAGTGGATTTCTACTTATTTTATTAAATATCATCTACACCAAACAGGACAAGCTTGCATCTGTTATAGTTTTGGAGAAAAATGTGTTCATTTCATGTATGCGCGAAATGCCTTAAAAATGGCTTTAAAATGGATTTGGAGCATGGAGACGATTATCTCGGGATTGCAAGATAACCAAACAAAACTTTTAGTGGATTTCTACTTATTTTATTAAATATCATCTCCACCAAACAGGACAAGCTTGCATGTGTTATAGTTTTGGAGAAAAATGTGTTCATTTCATATATGCGCAAAATGCCTTTGAAATGGCTTTAAAATGGATTTGGAGCATGGAGACGATTATCTCGGGATTGCAAGATAACCAAACAAAACTTTTAGTGGATTTCTACTTATTTTATTAAATATCATCTCCACCAAACAGGACAAGCTTGCATGTGTTATAGTTTTGGAGAAAAATGTGTTCATTTCATGTATGCGCAAAATGCCTTTGAAATGGCTTTAAAATGGATTTGGAGCATGGAGACGAATATCTCAGGATGGCAATATAAACAAACGAAACTTTTAGTAGATTTCTACTTATTTTATTAAATATTATCTCCACCAAACAGGACAAGCTTGCATCTGTTATAGTTTTGGAGAAAAATGTGTTCATTTCATGTATGCGCGAAATGCCTTAAAAATGGCTTTAAAATGGATTTGGAGCATGGAGACGATTATCTCGGGATTGCAATATAACCAAACAAAACTTTTAGTGGATTTCTACTTATTTTATTAAATATCATCTCCACCAAACAGGACAAGCTTGCATCTGTTATAGTTTTGGAGAAAAATGTGTTCATTTCATGTATGCGCGAAATGCCTTAAAAATGGCTTTAAAATGGATTTGGAGCATGGAGACGATTATCTCGGGATTGCAAGATAACCAAACAAAAATTTTAGTGGATTTCTACTTATTTTATTAAATATCATCTCCACCAAACAGGACAAGCTTGCATCTGTTATAGTTTTGGAGAAAAATGTGTTCATTTCATGTATGCGCGAAATGCCTTAAAAATGGCTTTAAAATGGATTTGGAGCATGGAGACGATTATCTCGGGATTGCAAGATAACCAAACAAAACTTTTAGTGGATTTCTACTTATTTTATTAAATATCATCTCCACCAAACAGGACAAGCTTGCATCTGTTATAGTTTTGGAGAAAAATGTGTTCATTTCATGTATGCGCGAAATGCCTTAAAAATGGCTTTAAAATGGATTTGGAGCATGGAGACGATTATCTCGGGATTGCAAGATAACCAAACAAAACTTTTAGTGGATTTCTACTTATTTTATTAAATATCATCTCCACCAAACAGGACAAGCTTGCATGTGTTATAGTTTTGGAGAAAAATGTGTTCATTTCATGTATGCGCAAAATGCCTTTGAAATGGCTTTAAAATGGATTTGGAGCATGGAGACGATTATCTCGGGATTGCAAGATAACCAAACAAAACTTTTAGTGGATTTCTACTTATTTTATTAAATATCATCTCCACCAAACAGGACAAGCTTGCATGTGTTATAGTTTTGGAGAAAAATGTGTTCATTTCATGTATGCGCAAAATGCCTTTGAAATGGCTTTAAAATGGATTTGGAGCATGGAGACGATTATCTCAGGATGGCAATATAAACAAACGAAACTTTTAGTAGATTTCCACTTATTTTATTAAATATTATCTCCACCAAACAGGACAAGCTTGCATCTGTTATAGTTTTGGAGAAAAATGTGTTCATTTCATGTATGCGCGAAATGCCTTAAAAATGGCTTTAAAATGGATTTGGAGCATGGAGACGATTATCTCGGGATTGCAATATAACCAAACAAAACTTTTAGTGGATTTCTACTTATTTTATTAAATATCATCTCCACCAAACAGGACAAGCTTGCATCTGTTATAGTTTTGGAGAAAAATGTGTTCATTTCATGTATGCGCGAAATGCCTTAAAAATGGCTTTAAAATGGATTTGGAGCATGGAGACGATTATCTCGGGATTGCAAGATAACCAAACAAAACTTTTAGTGGATTTCTACTTATTTTATTAAATATCATCTCCACCAAACAGGACAAGCTTGCATCTGTTATAGTTTTGGAGAAAAATGTGTTCATTTCATGTATGCGCGAAATGCCTTAAAAATGGCTTTAAAATGGATTTGGAGCATGGAGACGATTATCTCGGGATTGCAAGATAACCAAACAAAACCTTTAGTGGATTTCTACTTATTTTATTAAATATCATCTCCACCAAACAGGACAAGCTTGCATCTGTTATAGTTTTGGAGAAAAATGTGTTCATTTCATGTATGCGCGAAATGCCTTAAAAATGGCTTTAAAATGGATTTGGAGCATGGAGACGATTATCTCGGGATTGCAAGATAACCAAACAAAACTTTTAGTGGATTTCTACTTATTTTATTAAATATCATCTCCACCAAACAGGACAAGCTTGCATCTGTTATAGTTTTGGAGAAAAATGTGTTCATTTCATGTATGCGCGAAATGCCTTAAAAATGGCTTTAAAATGGATTTGGAGCATGGAGACGATTATCTCGGGATTGCAAGATAACCAAACAAAACTTTTAGTGGATTTCTACTTATTTTATTAAATATCATCTCCACCAAACAGGACAAGCTTGCATCTGTTATAGTTTTGGAGAAAAATGTGTTCATTTCATGTATGCGCGAAATGCCTTAAAAATGGCTTTAAAATGGATTTGGAGCATGGAGACGATTATCTCGGGATTGCAAGATAACCAAACAAAACTTTTAGTGGATTTCTACTTATTTTATTAAATATCATCTCCACCAAACAGGACAAGCTTGCATCTGTTATAGTTTTGGAGAAAAATGTGTTCATTTCATGTATGCGCGAAATGCCTTAAAAATGGCTTTAAAATGGATTTGGAGCATGGAGACGATTATCTCGGGATTGCAAGATAACCAAACAAAACTTTTAGTGGATTTCTACTTATTTTATTAAATATCATCTCCACCAAACAGGACAAGCTTGCATGTGTTATAGTTTTGGAGAAAAATGTGTTCATTTCATGTATGCGCAAAATGCCTTTGAAATGGCTTTAAAATGGATTTGGAGCATGGAGACGATTATCTCAGGATGGCAATATAAACAAACGAAACTTTTAGTAGATTTCTACTTATTTTATTAAATATTATCTCCACCAAACAGGACAAGCTTGCATCTGTTATAGTTTTGGAGAAAAATGTGTTCATTTCATGTATGCGCGAAATGCCTTAAAAATGGCTTTAAAATGGATTTGGAGCATGGAGACGATTATCTCGGGATTGCAATATAACCAAACAAAACTTTTAGTGGATTTCTACTTATTTTATTAAATATCATCTCCACCAAACAGGACAAGCTTGCATCTGTTATAGTTTTGGAGAAAAATGTGTTCATTTCATGTATGCGCGAAATGCCTTAAAAATGGCTTTAAAATGGATTTGGAGCATGGAGACGATTATCTCGGGATTGCAAGATAACCAAACAAAACTTTTAGTGGATTTCTACTTATTTTATTAAATATCATCTCCACCAAACAGGACAAGCTTGCATCTGTTATAGTTTTGGAGAAAAATGTGTTCATTTCATGTATGCGCGAAATGCCTTAAAAATGGCTTTAAAATGGATTTGGAGCATGGAGACGATTATCTCGGGATTGCAATATAACCAAACAAAACTTTTAGTGGATTTCTACTTATTTTATTAAATATCATCTCCACCAAACAGGACAAGCTTGCATCTGTTATAGTTTTGGAGAAAAATGTGTTCATTTCATGTATGCGCGAAATGCCTTAAAAATGGCTTTAAAATGGATTTGGAGCATGGAGACGATTATCTCGGGATTGCAAGATAACCAAACAAAAATTTTAGTGGATTTCTACTTATTTTATTAAATATCATCTCCACCAAACAGGACAAGCTTGCATCTGTTATAGTTTTGGAGAAAAATGTGTTCATTTCATGTATGCGCGAAATGCCTTAAAAATGGCTTTAAAATGGATTTGGAGCATGGAGACGATTATCTCGGGATTGCAAGATAACCAAACAAAACTTTTAGTGGATTTCTACTTATTTTATTAAATATCATCTCCACCAAACAGGACAAGCTTGCATGTGTTATAGTTTTGGAGAAAAATGTGTTCATTTCATGTATGCGCAAAATGCCTTTGAAATGGCTTTAAAATGGATTTGGAGCATGGAGACGATTATCTCGGGATTGCAAAATAACCAAACAAAACTTTTAGTGGATTTCTACTTATTTTATTAAATATCATCTCCACCAAACAGGACAAGCTTGCATCTGTTATAGTTTTGGAGAAAAATGTGTTCATTTCATGTATGCGCGAAATGCCTTAAAAATGGCTTTAAAATGGATTTGGAGCATGGAGACGATTATCTCGGGATTGCAAGATAACCAAACAAAACTTTTAGTGGATTTCTACTTATTTTATTAAATATCATCTCCACCAAACAGGACAAGCTTGCATCTGTTATAGTTTTGGAGAAAAATGTGTTCATTTCATGTATGCGCGAAATGCCTTAAAAATGGCTTTAAAATGGATTTGGAGCATGGAGTCGATTATCTCGGGATTGCAAGATAACCAAACAAAACTTTTAGTGGATTTCTACTTATTTTATTAAATATCATCTCCACCAAACAGGACAAGCTTGCATCTGTTATAGTTTTGGAGAAAAATGTGTTCATTTCATGTATGCGCGAAATGCCTTAAAAATGGCTTTAAAATGGATTTGGAGCATGGAGACGATTATCTCGGGATTGCAAGATAACCAAACAAAACTTTTAGTGGATTTCTACTTATTTTATTAAATATCATCTCCACCAAACAGGACAAGCTTGCATGTGTTATAGTTTTGGAGAAAAATGTGTTCATTTCATGTATGCGCAAAATGCCTTTGAAATGGCTTTAAAATGGATTTGGAGCATGGAGACGATTATCTCGGGATTGCAAGATAACCAAACAAAACTTTTAGTGGATTTCTACTTATTTTATTAAATATCATCTCCACCAAACAGGACAAGCTTGCATGTGTTATAGTTTTGGAGAAAAATGTGTTCATTTCATGTATGCGCAAAATGCCTTTGAAATGGCTTTAAAATGGATTTGGAGCATGGAGACGAATATCTCAGGATGGCAATATAAACAAACGAAACTTTTAGTAGATTTCTACTTATTTTATTAAATATTATCTCCACCAAACAGGACAAGCTTGCATCTGTTATAGTTTTGGAGAAAAATGTGTTCATTTCATGTATGCGCGAAATGCCTTAAAAATGGCTTTAAAATGGATTTGGAGCATGGAGACGATTATCTCGGGATTGCAATATAACCAAACAAAACTTTTAGTGGATTTCTACTTATTTTATTAAATATCATCTCCACCAAACAGGACAAGCTTGCATCTGTTATAGTTTTGGAGAAAAATGTGTTCATTTCATGTATGCGCGAAATGCCTTAAAAATGGCTTTAAAATGGATTTGGAGCATGGAGACGATTATCTCGGGATTGCAAGATAACCAAACAAAAATTTTAGTGGATTTCTACTTATTTTATTAAATATCATCTCCACCAAACAGGACAAGCTTGCATCTGTTATAGTTTTGGAGAAAAATGTGTTCATTTCATGTATGCGCGAAATGCCTTAAAAATGGCTTTAAAATGGATTTGGAGCATGGAGACGATTATCTCGGGATTGCAAGATAACCAAACAAAACTTTTAGTGGATTTCTACTTATTTTATTAAATATCATCTCCACCAAACAGGACAAGCTTGCATCTGTTATAGTTTTGGAGAAAAATGTGTTCATTTCATGTATGCGCGAAATGCCTTAAAAATGGCTTTAAAATGGATTTGGAGCATGGAGACGATTATCTCGGGATTGCAAGATAACCAAACAAAACTTTTAGTGGATTTCTACTTATTTTATTAAATATCATCTCCACCAAACAGGACAAGCTTGCATGTGTTATAGTTTTGGAGAAAAATGTGTTCATTTCATGTATGCGCAAAATGCCTTTGAAATGGCTTTAAAATGGATTTGGAGCATGGAGACGATTATCTCAGGATGGCAATATAAACAAACGAAACTTTTAGTAGATTTCCACTTATTTTATTAAATATTATCTCCACCAAACAGGACAAGCTTGCATCTGTTATAGTTTTGGAGAAAAATGTGTTCATTTCATGTATGCGCGAAATGCCTTAAAAATGGCTTTAAAATGGATTTGGAGCATGGAGACGATTATCTCGGGATTGCAATATAACCAAACAAAACTTTTAGTGGATTTCTACTTATTTTATTAAATATCATCTCCACCAAACAGGACAAGCTTGCATCTGTTATAGTTTTGGAGAAAAATGTGTTCATTTCATGTATGCGCGAAATGCCTTAAAAATGGCTTTGAAATGGATTTGGAGCATGGAGACGATTATCTCGGGATTGCAAGATAACCAAACAAAACTTTTAGTGGATTTCTACTTATTTTATTAAATATCATCTCCACCAAACAGGACAAGCTTGCATCTGTTATAGTTTTGGAGAAAAATGTGTTCATTTCATGTATGCGCGAAATGCCATAAAAATGGCTTTAAAATGGATTTGGAGCATGGAGACGATTATCTCGGGATTGCAAGATAACCAAACAAAACTTTTAGTGGATTTCTACTTATTTTATTAAATATCATCTCCACCAAACAGGACAAGCTTGCATCTGTTATAGTTTTGGAGAAAAATGTGTTCATTTCATGTATGCGCGAAATGCCTTAAAAATGGCTTTAAAATGGATTTGGAGCATGGAGACGATTATCTCGGGATTGCAAGATAACCAAACAAAACTTTTAGTGGATTTCTACTTATTTTATTAAATATCATCTCCACCAAACAGGACAAGCTTGCATCTGTTATAGTTTTGGAGAAAAATGTGTTCATTTCATGTATGCGCGAAATGCCTTAAAAATGGCTTTAAAATGGATTTGGAGCATGGAGACGATTATCTCGGGATTGCAAGATAACCAAACAAAACTTTTAGTGGATTTCTACTTATTTTATTAAATATCATCTCCACCAAACAGGACAAGCTTGCATCTGTTATAGTTTTGGAGAAAAATGTGTTCATTTCATGTATGCGCGAAATGCCTTAAAAATGGCTTTAAAATGGATTTGGAGCGTGGAGACGATTATCTCGGGATTGCAAGATAACCAAACAAAACTTTTAGTGGATTTCTACTTATTTTATTAAATATCATCTCCACCAAACAGGACAAGCTTGCATGTGTTATAGTTTTGGAGAAAAATGTGTTCATTTCATGTATGCGCAAAATGCCTTTGAAATGGCTTTAAAATGGATTTGGAGCATGGAGACGATTATCTCAGGATGGCAATATAAACAAACGAAACTTTTAGTAGATTTCTACTTATTTTATTAAATATCATCTCCACCAAACAGGACAAGCTTGCATCTGTTATAGTTTTGGAGAAAAATGTGTTCATTTCATGTATGCGCGAAATGCCTTAAAAATGGCTTTAAAATGGATTTGGAGCATGGAGACGATTATCTCGGGATTGCAAGATAACCAAACAAAACTTTTAGTGGATTTCTACTTATTTTATTAAATATCATCTCCACCAAACAGGACAAGCTTGCATCTGTTATAGTTTTGGAGAAAAATGTGTTCATTTCATGTATGCGCGAAATGCCTTAAAAATGGCTTTAAAATGGATTTGGAGCATGGAGACGATTATCTCGGGATTGCAAGATAACCAAACAAAACTTTTAGTGGATTTCTACTTATTTTATTAAATATCATCTCCACCAAACAGGACAAGCTTGCATCTGTTATAGTTTTGGAGAAAAATGTGTTCATTTCATGTATGCGCGAAATGCCTTAAAAATGGCTTTAAAATGGATTTGGAGCATGGAGACGATTATCTCGGGATTGCAAGATAACCAAACAAAACTTTTAGTGGATTTCTACTTATTTTATTAAATATCATCTCCACCAAACAGGACAAGCTTGCATCTGTTATAGTTTTGGAGAAAAATGTGTTCATTTCATGTATGCGCGAAATGCCTTAAAAATGGCTTTAAAATGGATTTGGAGCATGGAGACGATTATCTCGGGATTGCAAGATAACCAAACAAAACTTTTAGTGGATTTCTACTTATTTTATTAAATATCATCTCCACCAAACAGGACAAGCTTGCATCTGTTATAGTTTTGGAGAAAAATGTGTTCATTTCATGTATGCGCGAAATGCCTTAAAAATGGCTTTAAAATGGATTTGGAGCATGGAGACGATTATCTCGGGATTGCAAGATAACCAAACAAAACTTTTAGTGGATTTCTACTTATTTTATTAAATATCATCTCCACCAAACAGGACAAGCTTGCATGTGTTATAGTTTTGGAGAAAAATGTGTTCATTTCATGTATGCGCAAAATGCCTTTGAAATGGCTTTAAAATGGATTTGGAGCATGGAGACGATTATCTCAGGATGGCAATATAAACAAACGAAACTTTTAGTAGATTTCTACTTATTTTATTAAATATTATCTCCACCAAACAGGACAAGCTTGCATCTGTTATAGTTTTGGAGAAAAATGTGTTCATTTCATGTATGCGCGAAATGCCTTAAAAATGGCTTTAAAATGGATTTGGAGCATGGAGACGATTATCTCGGGATTGCAAGATAACCAAACAAAAATTTTAGTGGATTTCTACTTATTTTATTAAATATCATCTCCACCAAACAGGACAAGCTTGCATCTGTTATAGTTTTGGAGAAAAATGTGTTCATTTCATGTATGCGCGAAATGCCTTAAAAATGGCTTTAAAATGGATTTGGAGCATGGAGACGATTATCTCGGGATTGCAAGATAACCAAACAAAACTTTTAGTGGATTTCTACTTATTTTATTAAATATCATCTCCACCAAACAGGACAAGCTTGCATCTGTTATAGTTTTGGAGAAAAATGTGTTCATTTCATGTATGCGCGAAATGCCTTAAAAATGGCTTTAAAATGGATTTGGAGCATGGAGACGATTATCTCGGGATTGCAAGATAACCAAACAAAACTTTTAGTGGATTTCTACTTATTTTATTAAATATCATCTCCACCAAACAGGACAAGCTTGCATGTGTTATAGTTTTGGAGAAAAATGTGTTCATTTCATGTATGCGCAAAATGCCTTTGAAATGGCTTTAAAATGGATTTGGAGCATGGAGACGATTATCTCGGGATTGCAAGATAACCAAACAAAACTTTTAGTGGATTTCTACTTATTTTATTAAATATCATCTCCACCAAACAGGACAAGCTTGCATCTGTTATAGTTTTGGAGAAAAATGTGTTCATTTCATGTATGCGCGAAATGCCTTAAAAATGGCTTTAAAATGGATTTGGAGCATGGAGACGATTATCTCGGGATTGAAAGATAACCAAACAAAACTTTTAGTGGATTTCTACTTATTTTATTAAATATCATCTCCACCAAACAGGACAAGCTTGCATCTGTTATAGTTTTGGAGAAAAATGTGTTCATTTCATGTATGCGCGAAATGCCTTAAAAATGGCTTTAAAATGGATTTGGAGCATGGAGACGATTATCTCGGGATTGCAAGATAACCAAACAAAACTTTTAGTGGATTTCTACTTATTTTATTAAATATCATCTCCACCAAACAGGACAAGCTTGCATCTGTTATAGTTTTGGAGAAAAATGTGTTCATTTCATGTATGCGCGAAATGCCTTAAAAATGGCTTTAAAATGGATTTGGAGCATGGAGACGATTATCTCGGGATTGCAAGATAACCAAACAAAACTTTTAGTGGATTTCTACTTATTTTATTAAATATCATCTCCACCAAACAGGACAAGCTTGCATCTGTTATAGTTTTGGAGAAAAATGTGTTCATTTCATGTATGCGCGAAATGCCTTAAAAATGGCTTTAAAATGGATTTGGAGCATGGAGACGATTATCTCGGGATTGCAAGATAACCAAACAAAACTTTTAGTGGATTTCTACTTATTTTATTAAATATCATCTCCACCAAACAGGACAAGCTTGCATCTGTTATAGTTTTGGAGAAAAATGTGTTCATTTCATGTATGCGCGAAATGCCTTAAAAATGGCTTTAAAATGGATTTGGAGCATGGAGACGATTATCTCGGGATTGCAAGATAACCAAACAAAACTTTTAGTGGATTTCTACTTATTTTATTAAATATCATCTCCACCAAACAGGACAAGCTTGCATGTGTTATAGTTTTGGAGAAAAATGTGTTCATTTCATGTATGCGCAAAATGCCTTTGAAATGGCTTTAAAATGGATTTGGAGCATGGAGACGATTATCTCAGGATGGCAATATAAACAAACGAAACTTTTAGTAGATTTCTACTTATTTTATTAAATATTATCTCCACCAAACAGGACAAGCTTGCATCTGTTATAGTTTTGGAGAAAAATGTGTTCATTTCATGTATGCGCGAAATGCCTTAAAAATGGCTTTAAAATGGATTTGGAGCATGGAGACGATTATCTCGGGATTGCAAGATAACCAAACAAAAATTTTAGTGGATTTCTACTTATTTTATTAAATATCATCTCCACCAAACAGGACAAGCTTGCATCTGTTATAGTTTTGGAGAAAAATGTGTTCATTTCATGTATGCGCGAAATGCCTTAAAAATGGCTTTAAAATGGATTTGGAGCATGGAGACGATTATCTCGGGATTGCAAGATAACCAAACAAAACTTTTAGTGGATTTCTACTTATTTTATTAAATATCATCTCCACCAAACAGGACAAGCTTGCATCTGTTATAGTTTTGGAGAAAAATGTGTTCATTTCATGTATGCGCGAAATGCCTTAAAAATGGCTTTAAAATGGATTTGGAGCATGGAGACGATTATCTCGGGATTGCAAGATAACCAAACAAAACTTTTAGTGGATTTCTACTTATTTTATTAAATATCATCTCCACCAAACAGGACAAGCTTGCATGTGTTATAGTTTTGGAGAAAAATGTGTTCATTTCATGTATGCGCAAAATGCCTTTGAAATGGCTTTAAAATGGATTTGGAGCATGGAGACGATTATCTCGGGATTGCAAGATAACCAAACAAAACTTTTAGTGGATTTCTACTTATTTTATTAAATATCATCTCCACCAAACAGGACAAGCTTGCATCTGTTATAGTTTTGGAGAAAAATGTGTTCATTTCATGTATGCGCGAAATGCCTTAAAAATGGCTTTAAAATGGATTTGGAGCATGGAGACGATTATCTCGGGATTGCAAGATAACCAAACAAAACTTTTAGTGGATTTCTACTTATTTTATTAAATATCATCTCCACCAAACAGGACAAGCTTGCATCTGTTATAGTTTTGGAGAAAAATGTGTTCATTTCATGTATGCGCGAAATGCCTTAAAAATGGCTTTAAAATGGATTTGGAGCATGGAGACGATTATCTCGGGATTGCAAGATAACCAAACAAAACTTTTAGTGGATTTCTACTTATTTTATTAAATATCATCTCCACCAAACAGGACAAGCTTGCATCTGTTATAGTTTTGGAGAAAAATGTGTTCATTTCATGTATGCGCGAAATGCCTTAAAAATGGCTTTAAAATGGATTTGGAGCATGGAGACGATTATCTCGGGATTGCAAGATAACCAAACAAAACTTTTAGTGGATTTCTACTTATTTTATTAAATATCATCTCCACCAAACAGGACAAGCTTGCATGTGTTATAGTTTTGGAGAAAAATGTGTTCATTTCATGTATGCGCAAAATGCCTTTGAAATGGCTTTAAAATGGATTTGGAGCATGGAGACGATTATCTCGGGATTGCAAGATAACCAAACAAAACTTTTAGTGGATTTCTACTTATTTTATTAAATATCATCTCCACCAAACAGGACAAGCTTGCATCTGTTATAGTTTTGGAGAAAAATGTGTTCATTTCATGTATGCGCGAAATGCCTTAACCCCTTAAGGACGAAGCCAGTTTTGTCCTTAATGCCCAGGCCATTTTTTGCAATTCTGACCAGTGTCACTTTATGAGGTCATAACTCTGGAACGCTTCAACGGATCCCGGTGATTCTGACATTGTTTTTTCGTGACATATTGTACTTCATGATAGTTATAAATTTAGAACGATATTTTTTGCTTTTATTTGTGAAAAAATCGGAAATTTGATGAAAATTTTGAAAATTTTGCAATTTTCAAACTTTTAATTTTTATGCCCTTAACCCAGAGTTATGTCACACAAAACAGTTAATAAATAACATTTCCCACATGTCTACTTTACATTAGCGCAATTTCTGAAACAAAATGTTTTGGGGTTAGGAAGTTAGAAGGGGTCAAAGTTCATCTGCAATTTCCCATTTTTTCAACAAAATTCACAAAACCATTTTTTTAGGGACCACATCACATTTGAAGTGACTTTGAGAGGCCTAAGTGACAGAAAATACCTAAAAGTGACACCATTCTCAAAACAGCACCCCTCAAAGTACTCAAAACCACATCCAAGAAGTTTATTAACCCTTCAGGTGCTTCACAGGAACTAAAGCAAAGTGGAATGAAAAAAAGCAAAAAATAAAATTTTACCTAAAATGTTGCTCTACCCCAAATTTATTCACTTTTAGAAGAAATAACACAACAAAATGAACCCCAAAACTTGTTCCCCACTTTCTTATGAGCGCGCCAATACCCCACATGTGGTCAGAAACCTTTGTTTGGACAAATGGGAGGGCTCGGAACAGAAGGAGCAATATTTGAATTTTGGAAAGCAAATTTGGCTGAAATAGATTGCGGGCACCATGTTGCATTTACATGTCCGCTAAGGTACCTAAACAGCAGAAACCCCTCACAAGTGACACCATTTTGGAAACTAGACCCCTTAAGGCTTCTATCTAGGGGTATAGTGAGCATTTTGGATCCACAGGTACTTCACAGATTTTGATAACGTTACGTTGTCACATTGAAAATTTTCATTTTTTTCTCAAAAATGTTGCTTTAGCATCAATTTTTTCACTTTTTCAAGAGGTAATTCCAAAAATTTGACCCCAACGTTTGTTACCCACTTTTTTATGAGCGCGGTGATACCTCACTTGTGGTCTGAAACCTTTGTTTGGAGAAATGGGAGGGCTTGGAACGGAAGGAGCAATATTTGAATTTTGGAAAGGAAATTTGGCTGAAAAAGATTGCAGGCACCATGTCGCATTTGGAGGACCCCTAAGGTACGTAAACAGCAAAAAAACACCACAAGTGACCCCATATTGGAAACTAGGCCCCTCAAGGAATTTATCTAGATGTTTGGTGAGTACCCTGAACCTCCAGGTGCTTTACAGAAGTTTATAACGTTGAGCCATGAAAATAAAAAAATAAAATTTTACCACAAAATTGTTACTTCAACCAGGTAGCTTTTTTTTTCACAAGGGTAACAGGAAATAAATCACCATGAAATTTATTGCGCAATTTCTCCTGAGTTTGTTGATATCTTGTATGTGGTGGAAATCAACTGTTTGGGCACACTACAGGGCTCAGAAGAGAAGGAGTGCAGTTTGACTGCAAAATTGGCTGGAATCAATAGCGGACGCCATGTTGCATTAGGAGAGCCCCTGAGGTGCCTAAGCAGTGGAGGTCCCCCACAAGTGACCCCATTCTAGAAATAAGACCCCTCAAGGCTTTAATCTAGGTGTATATTGAGCATTTTGAATCCACGAATACTTCACAGAATTTGATAAGCTTAGGTTGCCATATTGAAATTTTCATTTTTTTCACAAAAATGTTGATTTAGCGACACATTTTTCACTTTTTCAAGAGGCAACAACAAAACGTGTACCCCACAGGTTGTTATCTAATTTCTTGTGAGCGCAGGGATACCCCACATGTGGCCAAAAACCTTTGTTTGGATAAATGGGAGGGCTTGGAATGGAAGGAGCACCATTTGAATTTTGGAAAAGTTGAAGTAAATTGCGCGCACCATGTCACATTAGCAGGGCCCCTTGGGTACCTATACATCAGAAACCCCCCACAAGTGACCTCATTTTGGAAACTGGACCCCTCAAGGATTTTATTCAGGAGTATAGTAAGCATTTTGAATCCACAGGTACTTCACAAAAATGTTGCTGTAGCAACAAATTTCTCACTGTTAAGGGGGCTTTACACGCTGCGACATCGCTAATGCGGAGTCGTTAGGGTCACGGAATTGGTGACGCACATCCGGCCGCATTAGCGATGTTGCTGCGTGTGACACCGATGAGCGATTTTGCATCGTTGCAAAAACGTGCAAAATCGCTCATCGGTGACATGGGGGTCCATTCTCGATTATCGTTACTGCAGCAGTAACGATGTAGTTCGTCGCTCCTGCGGCAGCACACATCGCTATGTGTGACGCCGCAGGAACGAGGAACCTCTCCTTACCTGCCTCCCGGCCGCTATGAGGAAGGAAGAAGGTGGGCGGGATGTTCCGGCCACTCATCTCCGCCCCTCCGCTTCTATTGGGCGGCCGCTCAGTGACGTCACTGTGACGCCACACGGACCGCCCCCTTAGAAAGGAGGCGGTTCGCCGGTCACAGCGACGTCGCCGGGCAGGTAAGTATGTGTGATGCGTCTGCGCGATGTTGTGCGGCACGGGCAGCGATTTGCTCGTGTCGCACAACAGATGGGGGCGGGTACCCACACTAGCGATATCGGGACCGATATCGCAGCGTGTAAAGTAGCCTTTAGGCTATGTGGCCATGATCCAGCGACACGGCGTCTAGTACACAGTGTCAGCCTCCTGCAGAAATGTGAGTGTTGTCCACGGGAGAACGCAGCTGCCCATGCCCACGATTTGGGTTCAGGCTGCTGTGGACTTTAGTTTTATTCTACCTGCAAAGAACACTCATCTCCGCAGCATAAATTGACATGCTGAGGCTCGGGAAGCTGCGCCACAGGTCGGTTTATGCTGCGGAGAAAAGAAACACAGTGGGCACGGGATTTCTAAAAATCCTGCCACTGTGCTTCTACTGCACAACGCAGCGTTATGGACGCAGGGAAAACACTCTGCGCCCAAAACGCTGCAAACCCTGATTGTGGGCACACAGCGTAAAATGCTACAGTGGATGAATGGATAGATGTCAAACATATATAACGTCCCACCCCCCTGCATATTCTAAGCTGGCGCCCTTTAGTGCCTTTCATGTGACACTAAAGGGTGCCTAGCCTTGTATTTAGCCCAAAAAAAAAAAAAAAATTAAAATAAATGACGTGGGGTCCCCCCTATTTTTGATAGCCAGCTAGGGTAAAGCAGACAGCTGTAGCCTGCAAACCACAGCTGACAGCTTCATCTTGTCTGGTGATCAATTTGGAGGGCTCCCCAAGCTGTTTTTTTTTTTTAATTATTTATAAATAAATAATTAAAAAAAACAAACAAACGTGGGGTCCCCCCAAATTAGATCACCAGCCAAGGTGAAGCTGACAGCTGGGGTCTGGTATTTTCAGGATGGGAAGAGCCATGGTTATTGGACTCTTCCCAGCCTAAAAATAGCAGGCCGCAGCCGCCCCAGAAGTGGCGCATCCATTAGATGCGCCAATTCTGGCGCTTCGCCCCAGCTCATCCCGCGCCCTGGTGCGTTGGCTAACGGGGTAATGAATGGGGTTGATACCAGGTGTGTAATGTCACCTGGCATCAAGCCCAGCAATTAGTTATGTCACGGCGTCTATCAGATACCCGACATAACTAATTGACAGTAATAAGAAAAAAAATTGACAACAAAAAAAAATTTATTTGAAAAAACACTCCCCAAAACATTCCCTGATTGACCAATTTATTGAAAAGAAAAAAAAAAATCCACTATAATCCATTTGGACGTCCCACGTCGACTCTGGACCTTCTAGAATATGGGGGACACGTTCAGGGAACGTATCCCCCATTTTCTAGGAGGGCAGACCCTCCATTTGAGGAGAGTGGGTGCAAAAAGCTGCACCCACCCTCCCCGGGTCACAGCTGCACAGTGCTGAGCAGCATCAGCAGCCAGCGTCCTGAACACAGGAAGCTGTCATCTGCTCGGCACATGTGACCGGCGTCTGCAGAGAAGGAGGAGGGGGCCGCGGGGGATCAGCGCTCCGGTATGTATGACACCGGGGGACACCGGGGGACACCGGGGGGGGGTAGGGGGGGACCCGGCAGGGCCTAGGGAGCAGGTTTCTGTCGTATGTGTTATGGCACATACGACAGAAACCATAGGAACACTGTAAATGCGGCCGGCGCACTGCTGTGATCGCCGGTGCGCGCGGCCATCTTGGATTTTCGGGAGGGGGTTGGGGGTCGGGGGGGGCACTTTGGGGATACCGAGGGGACCGGAGGGAACCGGGAAAAAGATTTATCTCCCATCTGGCATGTTTGATCATGCCAGATGGGAGATAAATGATTTTTTACGGCAGAAAGGAATAAGTACCCTTTTTTAGTGCCGTTTTAAAACGTAACGCGGTCGTAATGGGGTTAAAAATGGCTTTAAAATGGATTTGGAGCATGGAGACGATTATCTCGGGATTGCAAGATAACCAAACAAAACTTTTAGTGGATTTCTACTTATTTTATTAAAT
This sequence comes from Anomaloglossus baeobatrachus, assembly GCF_048569485.1. NCBI lineage: Eukaryota > Metazoa > Chordata > Amphibia > Anura > Aromobatidae > Anomaloglossus > Anomaloglossus baeobatrachus. The sequence continues at coordinate 10,837 of NW_027445384.1, read as the reverse complement.
ATCATCTCCACCAAACAGGACAAGCTTGCATCTGTTATAGTTTTGGAGAAAAATGTGTTCATTTCATGTATGCGCGAAATGCCTTAAAAATGGCTTTAAAATGGATTTGGAGCATGGAGACGATTATCTCGGGATTGCAAGATAACCAAACAAAACTTTTAGTGGATTTCTACTTATTTTATTAAATATCATCTCCACCAAACAGGACAAGCTTGCATGTGTTATAGTTTTGGAGAAAAATGTGTTCATTTCATGTATGCGCAAAATGCCTTTGAAATGGCTTTAAAATGGATTTGGAGCATGGAGACGATTATCTCGGGATTGCAAGATAACCAAACAAAACTTTTAGTGGATTTCTACTTATTTTATTAAATATCATCTCCACCAAACAGGACAAGCTTGCATCTGTTATAGTTTTGGAGAAAAATGTGTTCATTTCATGTATGCGCGAAATGCCTTAAAAATGGCTTTAAAATGGATTTGGAGCATGGAGACGATTATCTCGGGATTGCAAGATAACCAAACAAAACTTTTAGTGGATTTCTACTTATTTTATTAAATATCATCTCCACCAAACAGGACAAGCTTGCATCTGTTATAGTTTTGGAGAAAAATGTGTTCATTTCATGTATGCGCGAAATGCCTTAAAAATGGCTTTAAAATGGATTTGGAGCATGGAGACGATTATCTCGGGATTGCAAGATAACCAAACAAAACTTTTAGTGGATTTCTACTTATTTTATTAAATATCATCTCCACCAAACAGGACAAGCTTGCATCTGTTATAGTTTTGGAGAAAAATGTGTTCATTTCATGTATGCGCGAAATGCCTTAAAAATGGCTTTAAAATGGATTTGGAGCATGGAGACGATTATCTCGGGATTGCAAGATAACCAAACAAAACTTTTAGTGGATTTCTACTTATTTTATTAAATATCATCTCCACCAAACAGGACAAGCTTGCATCTGTTATAGTTTTGGAGAAAAATGTGTTCATTTCATGTATGCGCGAAATGCCTTAAAAATGGCTTTAAAATGGATTTGGAGCATGGAGACGATTATCTCGGGATTGCAAGATAACCAAACAAAACTTTTAGTAAATTTCTACTTATTTTATTAAATATCATCTCCACCAAACAGGACAAGCTTGCATCTGTTATAGTTTTGGAGAAAAATGTGTTCATTTCATGTATGCGCGAAATGCCTTAAAAATGGCTTTAAAATGGATTTGGAGCATGGAGACGATTATCTCAGGATGGCAATATAAACAAACGAAACTTTTAGTAGATTTCTACTTATTTTATTAAATATTATCTCCACCAAACAGGACAAGCTTGCATCTGTTATAGTTTTGGAGAAAAATGTGTTCATTTCATGTATGCGCGAAATGCCTTAAAAATGGCTTTAAAATGGATTTGGAGCATGGAGACGATTATCTCGGGATTGCAAGATAACAAAACAAAACTTTTAGTGGATTTCTACTTATTTTATTAAATATCATCTCCACCAAACAGGACAAGCTTGCATCTGTTATAGTTTTGGAGAAAAATGTGTTCATTTCATGTATGCGCAAAATGCCTTTGAAATGGCTTTAAAATGGATTTGGAGCATGGAGACGATTATCTCGGGATTGCAAGATAACCAAACAAAACTTTTAGTGGATTTCTACTTATTTTATTAAATATCATCTCCACCAAACAGGACAAGCTTGCATCTGTTATAGTTTTGGAGAAAAATGTGTTCATTTCATGTATGCGCGAAATGCCTTAAAAATGGCTTTAAAATGGATTTGGAGCATGGAGACGATTATCTCGGGATTGCAAGATAACCAAACAAAACTTTTAGTGGATTTCTACTTATTTTATTAAATATCATCTCCACCAAACAGGACAAGCTTGCATCTGTTATAGTTTTGGAGAAAAATGTGTTCATTTCATGTATGCGCGAAATGCCTTAAAAATGGCTTTAAAATGGATTTGGAGCATGGAGACGATTATCTCGGGATTGCAAGATAACCAAACAAAACTTTTAGTGGATTTCTACTTATTTTATTAAATATCATCTCCACCAAACAGGACAAGCTTGCATGTGTTATAGTTTTGGAGAAAAATGTGTTCATTTCATGTATGCGCAAAATGCCTTTGAAATGGCTTTAAAATGGATTTGGAGCATGGAGACGATTATCTCAGGATGGCAATATAAACAAACGAAACTTTTAGTAGATTTCTACTTATTTTATTAAATATTATCTCCACCAAACAGGACAAGCTTGCATCTGTTATAGTTTTGGAGAAAAATGTGTTCATTTCATGTATGCGCGAAATGCCTTAAAAATGGCTTTAAAATGGATTTGGAGCATGGAGACGATTATCTCGGGATTGCAAGATAACCAAACAAAACTTTTAGTGGATTTCTACTGATTTTATTAAATATCATCTCCACCAAACAGGACAAGCTTGCATCTGTTATAGTTTTGGAGAAAAATGTGTTCATTTCATGTATGCGCGAAATGCCTTAAAAATGGCTTTAAAATGGATTTGGAGCATGGAGACGATTATCTCGGGATTGCAAGATAACCAAACAAAAATTTTAGTGGATTTCTACTTATTTTATTAAATATCATCTCCACCAAACAGGACAAGCTTGCATCTGTTATAGTTTTGGAGAAAAATGTGTTCATTTCATGTATGCGCGAAATGCCTTAAAAATGGCTTTAAAATGGATTTGGAGCATGGAGACGATAATCTCGGGATTGCAAGATAACCAAACAAAACTTTTAGTGGATTTCTACTTATTTTATTAAATATCATCTCCACCAAACAGGACAAGCTTGCATCTGTTATAGTTTTGGAGAAAAATGTGTTCATTTCATGTATGCGCGAAATGCCTTAAAAATGGCTTTAAAATGGATTTGGAGCATGGAGACGATTATCTCGGGATTGCAAGATAACCAAACAAAACTTTTAGTGGATTTCTACTTATTTTATTAAATATCATCTCCACCAAACAGGACAAGCTTGCATGTGTTATAGTTTTGGAGAAAAATGTGTTCATTTCATGTATGCGCAAAATGCCTTTGAAATGGCTTTAAAATGGATTTGGAGCATGGAGACGATTATCTCGGGATTGCAAGATAACCAAACAAAACTTTTAGTGGATTTCTACTTATTTTATTAAATATCATCTCCACCAAACAGGACAAGCTTGCATCTGTTATAGTTTTGGAGAAAAATGTGTTCATTTCATGTATGCGCGAAATGCCTTAAAAATGGCTTTAAAATGGATTTGGAGCATGGAGACGATTATCTCGGGATGGCAAGATAACCAAACAAAACTTTTAGTGGATTTCTACTTATTTTATTAAATATCATCTCCACCAAACAGGACAAGCTTGCATCTGTTATAGTTTTGGAGAAAAATGTGTTCATTTCATGTATGCGCGAAATGCCTTAAAAATGGCTTTAAAATGGATTTGGAGCATGGAGACGATTATCTCGGGATTGCAAGATAACCAAACAAAACTTTTAGTGGATTTCTACTTATTTTATTAAATATCATCTCCACCAAACAGGACAAGCTTGCATCTGTTATAGTTTTGGAGAAAAATGTGTTCATTTCATGTATGCGCGAAATGCCTTAAAAATGGCTTTAAAATGGATTTGGAGCATGGAGACGATTATCTCGGGATTGCAAGATAACCAAACAAAACTTTTAGTGGATTTCTACTTATTTTATTAAATATCATCTCCACCAAACAGGACAAGCTTGCATCTGTTATAGTTTTGGAGAAAAATGTGTTCATTTCATGTATGCGCGAAATGCCTTAAAAATGGCTTTAAAATGGATTTGGAGCATGGAGACGATTATCTCGGGATTGCAAGATAACCAAACAAAACTTTTAGTAAATTTCTACTTATTTTATTAAATATCATCTCCACCAAACAGGACAAGCTTGCATCTGTTATAGTTTTGGAGAAAAATGTGTTCATTTCATGTATGCGCGAAATGCCTTAAAAATGGCTTTAAAATGGATTTGGAGCATGGAGACGATTATCTCAGGATGGCAATATAAACAAACGAAACTTTTAGTAGATTTCTACTTATTTTATTAAATATTATCTCCACCAAACAGGACAAGCTTGCATCTGTTATAGTTTTGGAGAAAAATGTGTTCATTTCATGTATGCGCGAAATGCCTTAAAAATGGCTTTAAAATGGATTTGGAGCATGGAGACGATTATCTCGGGATTGCAAGATAACAAAACAAAACTTTTAGTGGATTTCTACTTATTTTATTAAATATCATCTCCACCAAACAGGACAAGCTTGCATCTGTTATAGTTTTGGAGAAAAATGTGTTCATTTCATGTATGCGCAAAATGCCTTTGAAATGGCTTTAAAATGGATTTGGAGCATGGAGACGATTATCTCGGGATTGCAAGATAACCAAACAAAACTTTTAGTGGATTTCTACTTATTTTATTAAATATCATCTCTACCAAACAGGACAAGCTTGCATCTGTTATAGTTTTGGAGAAAAATGTGTTCATTTCATGTATGCGCGAAATGCCTTAAAAATGGCTTTAAAATGGATTTGGAGCATGGAGACGATTATCTCGGGATTGCAAGATAACCAAACAAAACTTTTAGTGGATTTCTACTTATTTTATTAAATATCATCTCCACCAAACAGGACAAGCTTGCATCTGTTATAGTTTTGGAGAAAAATGTGTTCATTTCATGTATGCGCGAAATGCCTTAAAAATGGCTTTAAAATGGATTTGGAGCATGGAGACGATTATCTCGGGATTGCAAGATAACCAAACAAAACTTTTAGTGGATTTCTACTTATTTTATTAAATATCATCTCCACCAAACAGGACAAGCTTGCATCTGTTATAGTTTTGGAGAAAATTGTGTTCATTTCATGTATGCGCGAAATGCCTTAAAAATGGCTTTAAAATGGATTTGGAGCATGGAGACGATTATCTCGGGATTGCAAGATAACCAAACAAAACTTTTAGTGGATTTCTACTTATTTTATTAAATATCATCTCCACCAAACAGGACAAGCTTGCATCTGTTATAGTTTTGGAGAAAAATGTGTTCATTTCATGTATGCGCGAAATGCCTTAAAAATGGCTTTAAAATGGATTTGGAGCATGGAGACGATTATCTCGGGATTGCAAGATAACCAAACAAAACTTTTAGTGGATTTCTACTTATTTTATTAAATATCATCTCCACCAAACAGGACAAGCTTGCATGTGTTATAGTTTTGGAGAAAAATGTGTTCATTTCATGTATGCGCAAAATGCCTTTGAAATGGCTTTAAAATGGATTTGGAGCATGGAGACGATTATCTCAGGATGGCAATATAAACAAACAAAACTTTTAGTAGATTTCTACTTATTTTATTAAATATTATCTCCACCAAACAGGACAAGCTTGCATCTGTTATAGTTTTGGAGAAAAATGTGTTCATTTCATGTATGCGCGAAATGCCTTAAAAATGGCTTTAAAATGGATTTGGAGCATGGAGACGATTATCTCGGGATTGCAATATAACCAAACAAAACTTTTAGTGGATTTCTACTTATTTTATTAAATATCATCTCCACCAAACAGGACAAGCTTGCATCTGTTATAGTTTTGGAGAAAAATGTGTTCATTTCATGTATGCGCGAAATGCCTTAAAAATGGCTTTAAAATGGATTTGGAGCATGGAGACGATTATCTCGGGATTGCAAGATAACCAAACAAAACTTTTAGTGGATTTCTACTTATTTTATTAAATATCATCTCCACCAAACAGGACAAGCTTGCATCTGTTATAGTTTTGGAGAAAAATGTGTTCATTTCATGTATGCGCGAAATGCCTTAAAAATGGCTTTAAAATGGATTTGGAGCATGGAGACGATTATCTCGGGATTGCAAGATAACCAAACAAAACTTTTAGTGGATTTCTACTTATTTTATTAAATATCATCTCCACCAAACAGGACAAGCTTGCATCTGTTATAGTTTTGGAGAAAAATGTGTTCATTTCATGTATGCGCGAAATGCCTTAAAAATGGCTTTAAAATGGATTTGGAGCATGGAGACGATTATCTCGGGATTGCAAGATAACCAAACAAAACTTTTAGTGGATTTCTACTTATTTTATTAAATATCATCTCCACCAAACAGGACAAGCTTGCATGTGTTATAGTTTTGGAGAAAAATGTGTTCATTTCATGTATGCGCAAAATGCCTTTGAAATGGCTTTAAAATGGATTTGGAGCATGGAGACGATTATCTCAGGATGGCAAAATAAACAAACGAAACTTTTAGTAGATTTCTACTTATTTTATTAAATATTATCTCCACCAAACAGGACAAGCTTGCATCTGTTATAGTTTTGGAGAAAAATGTGTTCATTTCATGTATGCGCGAAATGCCTTAAAAATGGCTTTAAAATGGATTTGGAGCATGGAGACGATTATCTCGGGATTGCAATATAACCAAACAAAACTTTTAGTGGATTTCTACTTATTTTATTAAATATCATCTCCACCAAACAGGACAAGCTTGCATCTGTTATAGTTTTGGAGAAAAATGTGTTCATTTCATGTATGCGCGAAATGCCTTAAAAATGGCTTTAAAATGGATTTGGAGCATGGAGACGATTATCTCGGGATTGCAAGATAACCAAACAAAAATTTTAGTGGATTTCTACTTATTTTATTAAATATCATCTCCACCAAACAGGACAAGCTTGCATCTGTTATAGTTTTGGAGAAAAATGTGTTCATTTCATGTATGCGCGAAATGCCTTAAAAATGGCTTTAAAATGGATTTGGAGCATGGAGACGATTATCTCGGGATTGCAAGATAACAAAACAAAACTTTTGGTGGATTTCTACTTATTTTATTAAATATCATCACCACCAAACAGGACAAGCTTGCATCTGTTATAGTTTTGGAGAAAAATGTGTTCATTTCATGTATGCGCGAAATGCCTTAAAAATGGCTTTAAAATGGATTTGGAGCATGGAGACGATTATCTCGGGATTGCAAGATAACCAAACAAAACGTTTAGTGGATTTCTACTTATTTTATTAAATATCATCTCCACCAAACAGGACAAGCTTGCATGTGTTATAGTTTTGGAGAAAAATGTGTTCATTTCATGTATGCGCAAAATGCCTTTGAAATGGCTTTAAAATGGATTTGGAGCATGGAGACGATTATCTCGGGATTGCAAGATAACCAAACAAAACTTTTAGTGGATTTCTACTTATTTTATTAAATATCATCTCCACCAAACAGGACAAGCTTGCATCTGTTATAGTTTTGGAGAAAAATGTGTTCATTTCATGTATGCGCGAAATGCCTTAAAAATGGCTTTAAAATGGATTTGGAGCATGGAGACGATTATCTCGGGATTGCAAGATAACCAAACAAAACTTTTAGTGGATTTCTACTTATTTTATTAAATATCATCTCCACCAAACAGGACAAGCTTGCATGTGTTATAGTTTTGGAGAAAAATGTGTTCATTTCATGTATGCGCAAAATGCCTTTGAAATGGCTTTAAAATGGATTTGGAGCATGGAGACGATTATCTCAGGATGGCAATATAAACAAACGAAACTTTTAGTAGATTTCTACTTATTTTATTAAATATTATCTCCACCAAACAGGACAAGCTTGCATCTGTTATAGTTTTGGAGAAAAATGTGTTCATTTCATGTATGCGCGAAATGCCTTAAAAATGGCTTTAAAATGGATTTGGAGCATGGAGACGATTATCTCGGGATTGCAATATAACCAAACAAAACTTTTAGTGGATTTCTACTTATTTTATTAAATATCATCTCCACCAAACAGGACAAGCTGGCATCTGTTATAGTTTTGGAGAAAAATGTGTTCATTTCATGTATGCGCGAAATGCCTTAAAAATGGCTTTAAAATGGATTTGGAGCATGGAGACGATTATCTCGGGATTGCAAGATAACAAAACAAAACTTTTGGTGGATTTCTACTTATTTTATTAAATATCATCTCCACCAAACAGGACAAGCTTGCATCTGTTATAGTTTTGGAGAAAAATGTGTTCATTTCATGTATGCGCGAAATGCCTTAAAAATGGCTTTAAAATGGATTTGGAGCATGGAGACGATTATCTCGGGATTGCAAGATAACCAAACAAAACGTTTAGTGGATTTCTACTTATTTTATTAAATATCATCTCCACCAAACAGGACAAGCTTGCATGTGTTATAGTTTTGGAGAAAAATGTGTTCATTTCATGTATGCGCAAAATGCCTTTGAAATGGCTTTAAAATGGATTTGGAGCATGGAGACGATTATCTCGGGATTGCAAGATAACCAAACAAAACTTTTAGTGGATTTCTACTTATTTTATTATATATCATCTCCACCAAACAGGACAAGCTTGCATCTGTTATAGTTTTGGAGAAAAATGTGTTCATTTCATGTATGCGCGAAATGCCTTAAAAATGGCTTTAAAATGGATTTGGAGCATGGAGACGATTATCTCGGGATTGCAAGATAACCAAACAAAACTTTTAGTGGATTTCTACTTATTTTATTAAATATCATCTCCACCAAACAGGACAAGCTTGCATGTGTTATAGTTTTGGAGAAAAATGTGTTCATTTCATGTATGCGCAAAATGCCTTTGAAATGGCTTTAAAATGGATTTGGAGCATGGAGACGATTATCTCAGGATGGCAATATAAACAAACGAAACTTTTAGTAGATTTCTACTTATTTTATTAAATATTATCTCCACCAAACAGGACAAGCTTGCATCTGTTATAGTTTTGGAGAAAAATGTGTTCATTTCATGTATGCGCGAAATGCCTTAAAAATGGCTTTAAAATGGATTTGGAGCATGGAGACGATTATCTCGGGATTGCAATATAACCAAACAAAACTTTTAGTGGATTTCTACTTATTTTATTAAATATCATCTCCACCAAACAGGACAAGCTTGCATCTGTTATAGTTTTGGAGAAAAATGTGTTCATTTCATGTATGCGCGAAATGCCTTAAAAATGGCTTTAAAATGGATTTGGAGCATGGAGACGATTATCTCGGGATTGCAAGATAACCAAACAAAAATTTTAGTGGATTTCTACTTATTTTATTAAATATCATCTCCACCAAACAGGACAAGCTTGCATCTGTTATAGTTTTGGAGAAAAATGTGTTCATTTCATGTATGCGCGAAATGCCTTAAAAATGGCTTTAAAATGGATTTGGAGCATGGAGACGATTATCTCGGGATTGCAAGATAACAAAACAAAACTTTTGGTGGATTTCTACTTATTTTATTAAATATCATCTCCACCAAACAGGACAAGCTTGCATCTGTTATAGTTTTGGAGAAAAATGTGTTCATTTCATGTATGCGCGAAATGCCTTAAAAATGGCTTTAAAATGGATTTGGAGCATGGAGACGATTATCTCGGGATTGCAAGATAACCAAACAAAACGTTTAGTGGATTTCTACTTATTTTATTAAATATCATCTCCACCAAACAGGACAAGCTTGCATGTGTTATAGTTTTGGAGAAAAATGTGTTCATTTCATGTATGCGCAAAATGCCTTTGAAATGGCTTTAAAATGGATTTGGAGCATGGAGACGATTATCTCGGGATTGCAAGATAACCAAACAAAACTTTTAGTGGATTTCTACTTATTTTATTAAATATCATCACCACCAAACAGGACAAGCTTGCATCTGTTATAGTTTTGGAGAAAAATGTGTTCATTTCATGTATGCGCGAAATGCCTTAAAAATGGCTTTAAAATGGATTTGGAGCATGGAGACGATTATCTCGGGATTGCAAGATAACCAAACAAAACGTTTAGTGGATTTCTACTTATTTTATTAAATATCATCTCCACCAAACAGGACAAGCTTGCATGTGTTATAGTTTTAGAGAAAAATGTGTTCATTTCATGTATGCGCAAAATGCCTTTGAAATGGCTTTAAAATGGATTTGGAGCATGGAGACGATTATCTCGGGATTGCAAGATAACCAAACAAAACTTTTAGTGGATTTCTACTTATTTTATTAAATATCATCTCCACCAAACAGGACAAGCTTGCATCTGTTATAGTTTTGGAGAAAAATGTGTTCATTTCATGTATGCGCGAAATGCCTTAAAAATGGCTTTAAAATGGATTTGGAGCATGGAGACGATTATCTCGGGATTGCAAGATAACCAAACAAAACTTTTAGTGGATTTCTACTTATTTTATTAAATATCATCTCCACCAAACAGGACAAGCTTGCATCTGTTATAGTTTTGGAGAAAAATGTGTTCATTTCATGTATGCGCGAAATGCCTTAAAAATGGCTTTAAAATGGATTTGGAGCATGGAGACGATTATCTCGGGATTGCAAGATAACCAAACAAAACTTTTAGTGGATTTCTACTTATTTTATTAAATATCATCTCCACCAAACAGGACAAGCTTGCATCTGTTATAGTTTTGGAGAAAAATGTGTTCATTTCATGTATGCGCGAAATGCCTTAAAAATGGCTTTAAAATGGATTTGGAGCATGGAGACGATTATCTCGGGATTGCAAGATAACCAAACAAAACTTTTAGTGGATTTCTACTTATTTTATTAAATATCATCTCCACCAAACAGGACAAGCTTGCATGTGTTATAGTTTTGGAGAAAAATGTGTTCATTTCATGTATGCGCAAAATGCCTTTGAAATGGCTTTAAAATGGATTTGGAGCATGGAGACGATTATCTCAGGATGGCAAAATAAACAAACGAAACTTTTAGTAGATTTCTACTTATT
>NW_027445383.1:0-33702 GCF_048569485.1 Anomaloglossus baeobatrachus | reverse complement strand
ATCCCGAGATAATCGTCTCCATGCTCCAAATCCATTTTAAAGCCATTTTTAAGGCATTTCGCGCATACATGAAATGAACCACATTTTTCTCCAAAACTATAACAGATGCAAGCTTGTCCTGTTTGGTGGAGATGATATTTAATAAAATAAGTAGAAATCCACTAAAAGTTTTGTTTGGTTACCTTGCAATCCCGAGATAATCGTCTCCATGCTCCAAATCCATTTTAAAGCCATTTTTAAGGCATTTCGCGCATACATGAAATGAACACATTTTTCTCCAAAACTATAACAGATGCAAGCTTGTCCTGTTTGGTGGAGATGATATTTAATAAAATAAGTAGAAATCCACTAAAAGTTTTGTTTGGTTACCTTGCAATCCGAGATAATCGTCTCCATGCTCCAAATCCATTTTAAAGCCATTTTTAAGGCATTTCGCGCATACATGAAATGAACACATTTTTCTCCAAAACTATAACAGATGCAAGCTTGTCCTGTTTGGTGGAGATGATATTTAATAAAATAAGTAGAAATCCACTAAAAGTTTTGTTTGGTTATATTGCAATCCCGAGATAATCGTCTCCATGCTCCAAATCCATTTTAAAGCCATTTTTAAGGCATTTCGCGCATACATGAAATGAACACATTTTTTCTCCAAAACTATAACAGATGCAAGCTTGTCCTGTTTGGTGGAGATGATATTTAATAAAATAAGTAGAAATCCACTAAAAGTTTTGTTTGGTTATCTTGCAATCCCGAGATAATCGTCTCCATGCTCCAAATCCATTTTAAAGCCATTTTTAAGGCATTTCGCGCATACATGAAATGAACACATTTTTCTCCAAAACTATAACAGATGCAAGCTTGTCCTGTTTGGTGGAGATGATATTTAATAAAATAAGTAGAAATCCACTAAAAGTTTTGTTTGGTTATCTTGCAATCCCGAGATAATCGTCTCCATGCTCCAAATCCATTTTAAAGCCATTTTTAAGGCATTTCGAGCATACATGAAATGAACACATTTTTCTCCAAAACTATAACAGATGCAAGCTTGTCCTGTTTGGTGGAGATGATATTTAATAAAATAAGTAGAAATCCACTAAAAGTTTTGTTTGGTTATCTTGCAATCCCGAGATAATCGTCTCCATGCTCCAAATCCATTTTAAAGCCATTTTTAAGGCATTTCGCGCATACATGAAATGAACACATTTTTCTCCAAAACTATAACAGATGCAAGCTTGTCCTGTTTGGTGGAGATGATATTTAATAAAATAAGTAGAAATCCACTAAAAGTTTTGTTTGGTTATCTTGCAATCCCGAGATAATCGTCTCCATGCTCCAAATCCATTTTAAAGCCATTTTTAAGGCATTTCGCGCATACATGAAATGAACACATTTTTCTCCAAAACTATAACAGATGCAAGCTTGTCCTGTTTGGTGGAGATGATATTTAATAAAATAAGAAGAAATCCACTAAAAGTTTTGTTTGGTTATCTTGCAATCCCGAGATAATCGTCTCCATGCTTCAAATCCATTTTAAAGCCATTTTTAAGGCATTTCGCGCATACATGAAATGAACACATTTTTCTCCAAAACTATAACAGATGCAAGCTTGTCCTGTTTGGTGGAGATGATATTTAATAAAATAAGTAGAAATCCACTAAAAGTTTTGTTTGGTTATCTTGCAATCCCGAGATAATCGTCTCCATGCTCCAAATCCATTTTAAAGCCATTTTTAAGGCATTTCGCGCATACATGAAATGAACACATTTTTCTCCAAAACTATAACAGATGCAAGCTTGTCCTGTTTGGTGGAGATGATATTTAATAAAATAAGTAGAAATCCACTAAAAGTTTTGTTTGGTTATCTTGCAATCCCGAGATAATCGTCTCCATGCTCCAAATCCATTTTAAAGCCATTTTTAAGGCATTTCGCGCATACATGAAATGAACACATTTTTCTCCAAAACTATAACAGATGCAAGCTTGTCCTGTTTGGTGAGATGATATTTAATAAAAATAAGTAGAAATCCACTAAAAGTTTTGTTTGGTTATCTTGCAATCCCGAGATAATCGTCTCCATGCTCCAAATCCATTTTAAAGCCATTTTTAAGGCATTTCGCGCATACATGAAATGAACACATTTTTCTCCAAAACTATAACAGATGCAAGCTTGTCCTGTTTGGTGGAGATGATATTTAATAAAATAAGTAGAAAATCCACTAAAAGTTTTGTTTGGTTATCTTGCAATCCCGAGATAATCGTCTCCATGCTCCAAATCCATTTAAAGCCATTTTTAAGGCATTTCGCGCATACATGAAATGAACACATTTTTCTCCAAAACTATAACAGATGCAAGCTTGTCCTGTTTGGTGGAGATGATATTTAATAAAATAAGTAGAAATCCACTAAAAGTTTTGTTTGGTTATCTTGCAATCCCGAGATAATCGTCTCCATGCTCCAAATCCATTTTAAAGCCATTTTTAAGGCATTTCGCGCATACATGAAATGAACACATTTTTCTCCAAAACTATAACAGATGCAAGCTTGTCCTGTTTGGTGGAGATGATATTTAATAAAATAAGTAGAAATCCACTAAAAGTTTTGTTTGGTTATCTTGCAATCCCGAGATAATCGTCTCCATGCTCCAAATCCATTTTAAAGCCATTTTTAAGGCATTTCGCGCATACATGAAATGAACACATTTTTCTCCAAAACTATAACAGATGCAAGCTTGTCCTGTTTGGTGGAGATGATATTTAATAAAATAAGTAGAAATCCACTAAAAGTTTTGTTTGGTTATCTTGCAATCCCGAGATAATCGTCTCCATGCTCCAAATCCATTTTAAAGCCATTTTTAAGGCATTTCGCGCATACATGAAATGAACACATTTTTCTCCAAAACTATAACAGATGCAAGCTTGTCCTGTTTGGTGGAGATGATATTTAATAAAATAAGTAGAAATCCACTAAAAGTTTTGTTTGGTTATCTTGCAATCCCGAGATAATCGTCTCCATGCTCCAAATCCATTTTAAAGCCATTTTTAAGGCATTTCGCGCATACATGAAATGAACACATTTTTCTCCAAAACTATAACAGATGCAAGCTTGTCCTGTTTGGTGGAGATGATATTTAATAAAATAAGTAGAAATCCACTAAAAGTTTTGTTTGGTTATCTTGCAATCCCGAGATAATCGTCTCCATGCTCCAAATCTATTTTAAAGCCATTTTTAAGGCATTTCGCGCATACATGAAATGAACACATTTTTCTCCAAAACTATAACAGATGCAAGCTTGTCCTGTTTGGTGGAGATGATATTTAATAAAATAAGTAGAAATCCACTAAAAGTTTTGTTTGGTTATCTTGCAATCCCGAGATAATCGTCTCCATGCTCCAAATCCATTTTAAAGCCATTTTTAAGGCATTTCGCGCATACATGAAATGAACACATTTTTCTCCAAAACTATAACAGATGCAAGCTTGTCCTGTTTGGTGGAGATGATATTTAATAAAATAAGTAGAAATCCACTAAAAGTTTTGTTTGGTTATCTTGCAATCCCGAGATAATCGTCTCCATGCTCCAAATCATTTTAAAGCCATTTTTAAGGCATTTCGCGCATACATGAAATGAACACATTTTTCTCCAAACTATAACAGATGCAAGCTTGTCCTGTTTGGTGGAGATGATATTTAATAAAATAAGTAGAAATCCACTAAAAGTTTTGTTTGGTTATCCTTGCAATCCCGAGATAATCGTCTCCATGCTCCAAATCCATTTTAAAGCCATTTTTAAGGCATTTCGCGCATACATGAAATGAACACATTTTTCTCCAAAACTATAACAGATGCAAGCTTGTCCTGTTTGGTGGAGATGATATTTAATAAAATAAGTAGAAATCCACTAAAAGTTTTGTTTGGTTATCTTGCAATCCCGAGATAATCGTCTCCATGCTCCAAATCCATTTTAAAGCCATTTTTAAGGCATTTCGCGCATACATGAAATGAACACATTTTTCTCCAAAACTATAACAGATGCAAGCTTGTCCTGTTTGGTGGAGATGATATTTAATAAAATAAGTAGAAATCCACTAAAAGTTTTGTTTGGTTATCTTGCAATCCCGAGATAATCGTCTCCATGCTCCAAATCCATTTTAAAGCCATTTTTAAGGCATTTCGCGCATACATGAAATGAACACATTTTTTCTCCAAAACTATAACAGATGCAAGCTTGTCCTGTTTGGTGGAGATGATATTTAATAAAATAAGTAGAAATCCACTAAAAGTTTTGTTTGGTTATCTTGCAATCCCGAGATAATCGTCTCCATGCTCCAAATCCATTTTAAAGCCATTTTTAAGGCATTTCGCGCATACATGAAATGAACACATTTTTCTCCAAAACTATAACAGATGCAAGCTTGTCCTGTTTGGTGGAGATGATATTTAATAAAATAAGTAGAAATCCACTAAAAGTTTTGTTTGGTTATCTTGCAATCCCGAGATAATCGTCTCCATGCTCCAAATCCATTTTAAAGCCATTTTTAAGGCATTTCGCGCATACATGAAATGAACACATTTTTCTCCAAAACTATAACAGATGCAAGCTTGTCCTGTTTGGTGGAGATGATATTTAATAAAATAAGTAGAAATCCACTAAAAGTTTTGTTTGGTTATCTTGCAATCCCGAGATAATCGTCTCCATGCTCCAAATCCATTTTAAAGCCATTTTTAAGGCATTTCGCGCATACATGAAATGAACACATTTTTCTCCAAAACTATAACAGATGCAAGCTTGTCCTGTTTGGTGGAGATGATATTTAATAAAATAAGTAGAAATCCACTAAAAGTTTTGTTTGGTTATCTTGCAATCCCGAGATAATCGTCTCCATGCTCCAAATCCATTTTAAAGCCATTTTTAAGGCATTTCGCGCATACATGAAATGAACACATTTTTCTCCAAAACTATAACAGATGCAAGCTTGTCCTGTTTGGTGGAGATGATATTTAATAAAATAAGTAGAAATCCACTAAAAGTTTTGTTTGGTTATCTTGCAATCCCGAGATAATCGTCTCCATGCTCCAAATCCATTTTAAAGCCATTTTTAAGGCATTTCGCGCATACATGAAATGAACACATTTTTCTCCAAAACTATAACAGATGCAAGCTTGTCCTGTTTGGTGGAGATGATATTTAATAAAATAAGTAGAAATCCACTAAAAGTTTTGTTTGGTTATCTTGCAATCCCGAGATAATCGTCTCCATGCTCCAAATCCATTTTAAAGCCATTTTTAAGGCATTTCGCGCATACATGAAATGAACACATTTTTCTCCAAAACTATAACAGATGCAAGCTTGTCCTGTTTGGTGGAGATGATATTTAATAAAATAAGTAGAAATCCACTAAAAGTTTTGTTTGGTTATCTTGCAATCCCGAGATAATCGTCTCCATGCTCCAAATCCATTTTAAAGCCATTTTTAAGGCATTTCGCGCATACATGAAATGAACACATTTTTCTCCAAAACTATAACAGATGCAAGCTTGTCCTGTTTGGTGGAGATGATATTTAATAAAATAAGTAGAAATCCACTAAAAGTTTTGTTTGGTTATCTTGCAATCCCGAGATAATCGTCTCCATGCTCCAAATCCATTTTAAAGCCATTTTTAAGGCATTTCGCGCATACATGAAATGAACACATTTTTCTCCAAAACTATAACAGATGCAAGCTTGTCCTGTTTGGTGGAGATGATATTTAATAAAATAAGTAGAAATCCACTAAAAGTTTTTGTTTGGTTATCTTGCAATCCCGAGATAATCGTCTCCATGCTCCAAATCCATTTTAAAGCCATTTTTAAGGCATTTCGCGCATACATGAAATGAACACATTTTTCTCCAAAACTATAACAGATGCAAGCTTGTCCTGTTTGGTGGAGATGATATTTAATAAAATAAGTAGAAATCCACTAAAAGTTTTGTTTGGTTATCTTGCAATCCCGAGATAATCGTCTCCATGCTCCAAATCCATTTTAAAGCCATTTTTAAGGCATTTCGCGCATACATGAAATGAACACATTTTTCTCCAAAACTATAACAGATGCAAGCTTGTCCTGTTTGGTGGAGATGATATTTAATAAAATAAGTAGAAATCCACTAAAAGTTTTGTTTGGTTATCTTGCAATCCCGAGATAATCGTCTCCATGCTCCAAATCCATTTTAAAGCCATTTTTAAGGCATTTCGCGCATACATGAAATGAACACATTTTTCTCCAAAACTATAACAGATGCAAGCTTGTCCTGTTTGGTGGAGATGATATTTAATAAAATAAGTAGAAATCCACTAAAAGTTTTGTTTGGTTATCTTGCAATCCCGAGATAATCGTCTCCATGCTCCAAATCCATTTTAAAGCCATTTTTAAGGCATTTCGCGCATACATGAAATGAACACATTTTTCTCCAAACCTATAACAGATGCAAGCTTGTCCTGTTTGGTGGAGATGATATTTAATAAAATAAGTAGAAATCCACTAAAAGTTTTGTTTGGTTATCTTGCAATCCCGAGATAATCGTCTCCATGCTCCAAATCCATTTTAAAGCCATTTTTAAGGCATTTCGCGCATACATGAAATGAACACATTTTTCTCCAAAACTATAACAGATGCAAGCTTGTCCTGTTTGGTGGAGATGATATTTAATAAAATAAGTAGAAATCCACTAAAAGTTTTGTTTGGTTATCTTGCAATCCCGAGATAATCGTCTCCATGCTCCAAATCCATTTTAAAGCCATTTTTAAGGCATTTCGCGCATACATGAAATGAACACATTTTTCTCCAAAACTATAACAGATGCAAGCTTGTCCTGTTTGGTGGAGATGATATTTAATAAAATAAGTAGAAATCCACTAAAAGTTTTGTTTGGTTATCTTGCAATCCCGAGATAATCGTCTCCATGCTCCAAATCCATTTTAAAGCCATTTTTAAGGCATTTCGCGCATACATGAAATGAACACATTTTTCTCCAAAACTATAACAGATGCAAGCTTGTCCTGTTTGGTGGAGATGATATTTAATAAAATAAGTAGAAATCCACTAAAAGTTTTGTTTGGTTATCTTGCAATCCCGAGATAATCGTCTCCATGCTCCAAATCCATTTTAAAGCCATTTTTAAGGCATTTCGCGCATACATGAAATGAACACATTTTTCTCCAAAACTATAACAGATGCAAGCTTGTCCTGTTTGGTGGAGATGATATTTAATAAAATAAGTAGAAATCCACTAAAAGTTTTGTTTGGTTATCTTGCAATCCCGAGATAATCGTCTCCATGCTCCAAATCCATTTTAAAGCCATTTTTAAGGCATTTCGCGCATACATGAAATGAACACATTTTTCTCCAAAACTATAACAGATGCAAGCTTGTCCTGTTTGGTGGAGATGATATTTAATAAAATAAGTAGAAATCCACTAAAAGTTTTGTTTGGTTATCTTGCAATCCCGAGATAATCGTCTCCATGCTCCAAATCCATTTTAAAGCCATTTTTAAGGCATTTCGCGCATACATGAAATGAACACATTTTTCTCCAAAACTATAACAGATGCAAGCTTGTCCTGTTTGGTGGAGATGATATTTAATAAAATAAGTAGAAATCCACTAAAAGTTTTGTTTGGTTATCTTGCAATCCCGAGATAATCGTCTCCATGCTCCAAATCCATTTTAAAGCCATTTTTAAGGCATTTCGCGCATACATGAAATGAACACATTTTTCTCCAAAACTATAACAGATGCAAGCTTGTCCTGTTTGGTGGAGATGATATTTAATAAAATAAGTAGAAATCCACTAAAAGTTTTGTTTGGTTATCTTGCAATCCCGAGATAATCGTCTCCATGCTCCAAATCCATTTTAAAGCCATTTTTAAGGCATTTCGCGCATACATGAAATGAACACATTTTTCTCCAAAACTATAACAGATGCAAGCTTGTCCTGTTTGGTGGAGATGATATTTAATAAAATAAGTAGAAATCCACTAAAAGTTTTGTTTGGTTATCTTGCAATCCCGAGATAATCGTCTCCATGCTCCAAATCCATTTTAAAGCCATTTTTAAGGCATTTCGCGCATACATGAAATGAACACATTTTTCTCCAAAACTATAACAGATGCAAGCTTGTCCTGTTTGGTGGAGATGATATTTAATAAAATAAGTAGAAATCCACTAAAAGTTTTGTTTGGTTATCTTGCAATCCCGAGATAATCGTCTCCATGCTCCAAATCCATTTTAAAGCCATTTTTAAGGCATTTCGCGCATACATGAAATGAACACATTTTTCTCCAAAACTATAACAGATGCAAGCTTGTCCTGTTTGGTGGAGATGATATTTAATAAAATAAGTAGAAATCCACTAAAAGTTTTGTTTGGTTATCTTGCAATCCCGAGATAATCGTCTCCATGCTCCAAATCCATTTTAAAGCCATTTTTAAGGCATTTCGCGCATACATGAAATGAACACATTTTTCTCCAAAACTATAACAGATGCAAGCTTGTCCTGTTTGGTGGAGATGATATTTAATAAAATAAGTAGAAATCCACTAAAAGTTTTGTTTGGTTATCTTGCAATCCCGAGATAATCGTCTCCATGCTCCAAATCCATTTTAAAGCCATTTTTAAGGCATTTCGCGCATACATGAAATGAACACATTTTTCTCCAAAACTATAACAGATGCAAGCTTGTCCTGTTTGGTGGAGATGATATTTAATAAAATAAGTAGAAATCCACTAAAAGTTTTGTTTGGTTATCTTGCAATCCCGAGATAATCGTCTCCATGCTCCAAATCCATTTTAAAGCCATTTTTAAGGCATTTCGCGCATACATGAAATGAACACATTTTTCTCCAAAACTATAACAGATGCAAGCTTGTCCTGTTTGGTGGAGATGATATTTAATAAAATAAGTAGAAATCCACTAAAAGTTTTGTTTGGTTATCTTGCAATCCCGAGATAATCGTCTCCATGCTCCAAATCCATTTTAAAGCCATTTTTAAGGCATTTCGCGCATACATGAAATGAACACATTTTTCTCCAAAACTATAACAGATGCAAGCTTGTCCTGTTTGGTGGAGATGATATTTAATAAAATAAGTAGAAATCCACTAAAAGTTTTGTTTGGTTATCTTGCAATCCCGAGATAATCGTCTCCATGCTCCAAATCCATTTTAAAGCCATTTTTAAGGCATTTCGCGCATACATGAAATGAACACATTTTTCTCCAAAACTATAACAGATGCAAGCTTGTCCTGTTTGGTGGAGATGATATTTAATAAAATAAGTAGAAATCCACTAAAAGTTTTGTTTGGTTATCTTGCAATCCCGAGATAATCGTCTCCATGCTCCAAATCCATTTTAAAGCCATTTTTAAGGCATTTCGCGCATACATGAAATGAACACATTTTTCTCCAAAACTATAACAGATGCAAGCTTGTCCTGTTTGGTGGAGATGATATTTAATAAAATAAGTAGAAATCCACTAAAAGTTTTGTTTGGTTATCTTGCAATCCCGAGATAATCGTCTCCATGCTCCAAATCCATTTTAAAGCCATTTTTAAGGCATTTCGCGCATACATGAAATGAACACATTTTTCTCCAAAACTATAACAGATGCAAGCTTGTCCTGTTTGGTGGAGATGATATTTAATAAAATAAGTAGAAATCCACTAAAAGTTTTGTTTGGTTATCTTGCAATCCCGAGATAATCGTCTCCATGCTCCAAATCCATTTTAAAGCCATTTTTAAGGCATTTCGCGCATACATGAAATGAACACATTTTTCTCCAAAACTATAACAGATGCAAGCTTGTCCTGTTTGGTGGAGATGATATTTAATAAAATAAGTAGAAATCCACTAAAAGTTTTGTTTGGTTATCTTGCAATCCCGAGATAATCGTCTCCATGCTCCAAATCCATTTTAAAGCCATTTTTAAGGCATTTCGCGCATACATGAAATGAACACATTTTTCTCCAAAACTATAACAGATGCAAGCTTGTCCTGTTTGGTGGAGATGATATTTAATAAAATAAGTAGAAATCCACTAAAAGTTTTGTTTGGTTATCTTGCAATCCCGAGATAATCGTCTCCATGCTCCAAATCCATTTTAAAGCCATTTTTAAGGCATTTCGCGCATACATGAAATGAACACATTTTTCTCCAAAACTATAACAGATGCAAGCTTGTCCTGTTTGGTGGAGATGATATTTAATAAAATAAGTAGAAATCCACTAAAAGTTTTGTTTGGTTATCTTGCAATCCCGAGATAATCGTCTCCATGCTCCAAATCCATTTTAAAGCCATTTTTAAGGCATTTCGCGCATACATGAAATGAACACATTTTTCTCCAAAACTATAACAGATGCAAGCTTGTCCTGTTTGGTGGAGATGATATTTAATAAAATAAGTAGAAATCCACTAAAAGTTTTGTTTGGTTATCTTGCAATCCCGAGATAATCGTCTCCATGCTCCAAATCCATTTTAAAGCCATTTTTAAGGCATTTCGCGCATACATGAAATGAACACATTTTTCTCCAAAACTATAACAGATGCAAGCTTGTCCTGTTTGGTGGAGATGATATTTAATAAAATAAGTAGAAATCCACTAAAAGTTTTGTTTGGTTATCTTGCAATCCCGAGATAATCGTCTCCATGCTCCAAATCCATTTTAAAGCCATTTTTAAGGCATTTCGCGCATACATGAAATGAACACATTTTTCTCCAAAACTATAACAGATGCAAGCTTGTCCTGTTTGGTGGAGATGATATTTAATAAAATAAGTAGAAATCCACTAAAAGTTTTGTTTGGTTATCTTGCAATCCCGAGATAATCGTCTCCATGCTCCAAATCCATTTAAAGCCATTTTTAAGGCATTTCGCGCATACATGAAATGAACACATTTTTCTCCAAAACTATAACAGATGCAAGCTTGTCCTGTTTGGTGGAGATGATATTTAATAAAATAAGTAGAAATCCACTAAAAGTTTTGTTTGGTTATCTTGCAATCCCGAGATAATCGTCTCCATGCTCCAAATCCATTTTAAAGCCATTTTTAAGGCATTTCGCGCATACATGAAATGAACACATTTTTCTCCAAAACTATAACAGATGCAAGCTTGTCCTGTTTGGTGGAGATGATATTTAATAAAATAAGTAGAAATCCACTAAAAGTTTTGTTTGGTTATCTTGCAATCCCGAGATAATCGTCTCCATGCTCCAAATCCATTTTAAAGCCATTTTTAAGGCATTTCGCGCATACATGAAATGAACACATTTTTCTCCAAAACTATAACAGATGCAAGCTTGTCCTGTTTGGTGGAGATGATATTTAATAAAATAAGTAGAAATCCACTAAAAGTTTTGTTTGGTTATCTTGCAATCCCGAGATAATCGTCTCCATGCTCCAAATCCATTTTAAAGCCATTTTTAAGGCATTTCGCGCATACATGAAATGAACACATTTTTCTCCAAAACTATAACAGATGCAAGCTTGTCCTGTTTGGTGGAGATGATATTTAATAAAATAAGTAGAAATCCACTAAAAGTTTTGTTTGGTTATCTTGCAATCCCGAGATAATCGTCTCCATGCTCCAAATCCATTTTAAAGCCATTTTTAAGGCATTTCGCGCATACATGAAATGAACACATTTTTCTCCAAAACTATAACAGATGCAAGCTTGTCCTGTTTGGTGGAGATGATATTTAATAAAATAAGTAGAAATCCACTAAAAGTTTTGTTTGGTTATCTTGCAATCCCGAGATAATCGTCTCCATGCTCCAAATCCATTTTAAAGCCATTTTTAAGGCATTTCGCGCATACATGAAATGAACACATTTTTCTCCAAAACTATAACAGATGCAAGCTTGTCCTGTTTGGTGGAGATGATATTTAATAAAATAAGTAGAAATCCACTAAAAGTTTTGTTTGGTTATCTTGCAATCCCGAGATAATCGTCTCCATGCTCCAAATCCATTTTAAAGCCATTTTTAAGGCATTTCGCGCATACATGAAATGAACACATTTTTCTCCAAAACTATAACAGATGCAAGCTTGTCCTGTTTGGTGGAGATGATATTTAATAAAATAAGTAGAAATCCACTAAAAGTTTTGTTTGGTTATCTTGCAATCCCGAGATAATCGTCTCCATGCTCCAAATCCATTTTAAAGCCATTTTTAAGGCATTTCGCGCATACATGAAATGAACACATTTTTCTCCAAAACTATAACAGATGCAAGCTTGTCCTGTTTGGTGGAGATGATATTTAATAAAATAAGTAGAAATCCACTAAAAGTTTTGTTTGGTTATCTTGCAATCCCGAGATAATCGTCTCCATGCTCCAAATCCATTTTAAAGCCATTTTTAAGGCATTTCGCGCATACATGAAATGAACACATTTTTCTCCAAAACTATAACAGATGCAAGCTTGTCCTGTTTGGTGGAGATGATATTTAATAAAATAAGTAGAAATCCACTAAAAGTTTTGTTTGGTTATCTTGCAATCCCGAGATAATCGTCTCCATGCTCCAAATCCATTTTAAAGCCATTTTTAAGGCATTTCGCGCATACATGAAATGAACACATTTTTCTCCAAAACTATAACAGATGCAAGCTTGTCCTGTTTGGTGGAGATGATATTTAATAAAATAAGTAGAAATCCACTAAAAGTTTTGTTTGGTTATCTTGCAATCCCGAGATAATCGTCTCCATGCTCCAAATCCATTTTAAAGCCATTTTTAAGGCATTTCGCGCATACATGAAATGAACACATTTTTCTCCAAAACTATAACAGATGCAAGCTTGTCCTGTTTGGTGGAGATGATATTTAATAAAATAAGTAGAAATCCACTAAAAGTTTTGTTTGGTTATCTTGCAATCCCGAGATAATCGTCTCCATGCTCCAAATCCATTTTAAAGCCATTTTTAAGGCATTTCGCGCATACATGAAATGAACACATTTTTCTCCAAAACTATAACAGATGCAAGCTTGTCCTGTTTGGTGGAGATGATATTTAATAAAATAAGTAGAAATCCACTAAAAGTTTTGTTTGGTTATCTTGCAATCCCGAGATAATCGTCTCCATGCTCCAAATCCATTTTAAAGCCATTTTTAAGGCATTTCGCGCATACATGAAATGAACACATTTTTCTCCAAAACTATAACAGATGCAAGCTTGTCCTGTTTGGTGGAGATGATATTTAATAAAATAAGTAGAAATCCACTAAAAGTTTTGTTTGGTTATCTTGCAATCCCGAGATAATCGTCTCCATGCTCCAAATCCATTTTAAAGCCATTTTTAAGGCATTTCGCGCATACATGAAATGAACACATTTTTCTCCAAAACTATAACAGATGCAAGCTTGTCCTGTTTGGTGGAGATGATATTTAATAAAATAAGTAGAAATCCACTAAAAGTTTTGTTTGGTTATCTTGCAATCCCGAGATAATCGTCTCCATGCTCCAAATCCATTTTAAAGCCATTTTTAAGGCATTTCGCGCATACATGAAATGAACACATTTTTCTCCAAAACTATAACAGATGCAAGCTTGTCCTGTTTGGTGGAGATGATATTTAATAAAATAAGTAGAAATCCACTAAAAGTTTTGTTTGGTTATCTTGCAATCCCGAGATAATCGTCTCCATGCTCCAAATCCATTTTAAAGCCATTTTTAAGGCATTTCGCGCATACATGAAATGAACACATTTTTCTCCAAAACTATAACAGATGCAAGCTTGTCCTGTTTGGTGGAGATGATATTTAATAAAATAAGTAGAAATCCACTAAAAGTTTTGTTTGGTTATCTTGCAATCCCGAGATAATCGTCTCCATGCTCCAAATCCATTTTAAAGCCATTTTTAAGGCATTTCGCGCATACATGAAATGAACACATTTTTCTCCAAAACTATAACAGATGCAAGCTTGTCCTGTTTGGTGGAGATGATATTTAATAAAATAAGTAGAAATCCACTAAAAGTTTTGTTTGGTTATCTTGCAATCCCGAGATAATCGTCTCCATGCTCCAAATCCATTTTAAAGCCATTTTTAAGGCATTTCGCGCATACATGAAATGAACACATTTTTCTCCAAAACTATAACAGATGCAAGCTTGTCCTGTTTGGTGGAGATGATATTTAATAAAATAAGTAGAAATCCACTAAAAGTTTTGTTTGGTTATCTTGCAATCCCGAGATAATCGTCTCCATGCTCCAAATCCATTTTAAAGCCATTTTTAAGGCATTTCGCGCATACATGAAATGAACACATTTTTCTCCAAAACTATAACAGATGCAAGCTTGTCCTGTTTGGTGGAGATGATATTTAATAAAATAAGTAGAAATCCACTAAAAGTTTTGTTTGGTTATCTTGCAATCCCGAGATAATCGTCTCCATGCTCCAAATCCATTTTAAAGCCATTTTTAAGGCATTTCGCGCATACATGAAATGAACACATTTTTCTCCAAAACTATAACAGATGCAAGCTTGTCCTGTTTGGTGGAGATGATATTTAATAAAATAAGTAGAAATCCACTAAAAGTTTTGTTTGGTTATCTTGCAATCCCGAGATAATCGTCTCCATGCTCCAAATCCATTTTAAAGCCATTTTTAAGGCATTTCGCGCATACATGAAATGAACACATTTTTCTCCAAAACTATAACAGATGCAAGCTTGTCCTGTTTGGTGGAGATGATATTTAATAAAATAAGTAGAAATCCACTAAAAGTTTTGTTTGGTTATCTTGCAATCCCGAGATAATCGTCTCCATGCTCCAAATCCATTTTAAAGCCATTTTTAAGGCATTTCGCGCATACATGAAATGAACACATTTTTCTCCAAAACTATAACAGATGCAAGCTTGTCCTGTTTGGTGGAGATGATATTTAATAAAATAAGTAGAAATCCACTAAAAGTTTTGTTTGGTTATCTTGCAATCCCGAGATAATCGTCTCCATGCTCCAAATCCATTTTAAAGCCATTTTTAAGGCATTTCGCGCATACATGAAATGAACACATTTTTCTCCAAAACTATAACAGATGCAAGCTTGTCCTGTTTGGTGGAGATGATATTTAATAAAATAAGTAGAAATCCACTAAAAGTTTTGTTTGGTTATCTTGCAATCCCGAGATAATCGTCTCCATGCTCCAAATCCATTTTAAAGCCATTTTTAAGGCATTTCGCGCATACATGAAATGAACACATTTTTCTCCAAAACTATAACAGATGCAAGCTTGTCCTGTTTGGTGGAGATGATATTTAATAAAATAAGTAGAAATCCACTAAAAGTTTTGTTTGGTTATCTTGCAATCCCGAGATAATCGTCTCCATGCTCCAAATCCATTTTAAAGCCATTTTTAAGGCATTTCGCGCATACATGAAATGAACACATTTTTCTCCAAAACTATAACAGATGCAAGCTTGTCCTGTTTGGTGGAGATGATATTTAATAAAATAAGTAGAAATCCACTAAAAGTTTTGTTTGGTTATCTTGCAATCCCGAGATAATCGTCTCCATGCTCCAAATCCATTTTAAAGCCATTTTTAAGGCATTTCGCGCATACATGAAATGAACACATTTTTCTCCAAAACTATAACAGATGCAAGCTTGTCCTGTTTGGTGGAGATGATATTTAATAAAATAAGTAGAAATCCACTAAAAGTTTTGTTTGGTTATCTTGCAATCCCGAGATAATCGTCTCCATGCTCCAAATCCATTTTAAAGCCATTTTTAAGGCATTTCGCGCATACATGAAATGAACACATTTTTCTCCAAAACTATAACAGATGCAAGCTTGTCCTGTTTGGTGGAGATGATATTTAATAAAATAAGTAGAAATCCACTAAAAGTTTTGTTTGGTTATCTTGCAATCCCGAGATAATCGTCTCCATGCTCCAAATCCATTTTAAAGCCATTTTTAAGGCATTTCGCGCATACATGAAATGAACACATTTTTCTCCAAAACTATAACAGATGCAAGCTTGTCCTGTTTGGTGGAGATGATATTTAATAAAATAAGTAGAAATCCACTAAAAGTTTTGTTTGGTTATCTTGCAATCCCGAGATAATCGTCTCCATGCTCCAAATCCATTTTAAAGCCATTTTTAAGGCATTTCGCGCATACATGAAATGAACACATTTTTCTCCAAAACTATAACAGATGCAAGCTTGTCCTGTTTGGTGGAGATGATATTTAATAAAATAAGTAGAAATCCACTAAAAGTTTTGTTTGGTTATCTTGCAATCCCGAGATAATCGTCTCCATGCTCCAAATCCATTTTAAAGCCATTTTTAAGGCATTTCGCGCATACATGAAATGAACACATTTTTCTCCAAAACTATAACAGATGCAAGCTTGTCCTGTTTGGTGGAGATGATATTTAATAAAATAAGTAGAAATCCACTAAAAGTTTTGTTTGGTTATCTTGCAATCCCGAGATAATCGTCTCCATGCTCCAAATCCATTTTAAAGCCATTTTTAAGGCATTTCGCGCATACATGAAATGAACACATTTTTCTCCAAAACTATAACAGATGCAAGCTTGTCCTGTTTGGTGGAGATGATATTTAATAAAATAAGTAGAAATCCACTAAAAGTTTTGTTTGGTTATCTTGCAATCCCGAGATAATCGTCTCCATGCTCCAAATCCATTTTAAAGCCATTTTTAAGGCATTTCGCGCATACATGAAATGAACACATTTTTCTCCAAAACTATAACAGATGCAAGCTTGTCCTGTTTGGTGGAGATGATATTTAATAAAATAAGTAGAAATCCACTAAAAGTTTTGTTTGGTTATCTTGCAATCCCGAGATAATCGTCTCCATGCTCCAAATCCATTTTAAAGCCATTTTTAAGGCATTTCGCGCATACATGAAATGAACACATTTTTCTCCAAAACTATAACAGATGCAAGCTTGTCCTGTTTGGTGGAGATGATATTTAATAAAATAAGTAGAAATCCACTAAAAGTTTTGTTTGGTTATCTTGCAATCCCGAGATAATCGTCTCCATGCTCCAAATCCATTTTAAAGCCATTTTTAAGGCATTTCGCGCATACATGAAATGAACACATTTTTCTCCAAAACTATAACAGATGCAAGCTTGTCCTGTTTGGTGGAGATGATATTTAATAAAATAAGTAGAAATCCACTAAAAGTTTTGTTTGGTTATCTTGCAATCCCGAGATAATCGTCTCCATGCTCCAAATCCATTTTAAAGCCATTTTTAAGGCATTTCGCGCATACATGAAATGAACACATTTTTCTCCAAAACTATAACAGAT
This sequence comes from Anomaloglossus baeobatrachus, assembly GCF_048569485.1. Taxonomy (NCBI): domain Eukaryota; kingdom Metazoa; phylum Chordata; class Amphibia; order Anura; family Aromobatidae; genus Anomaloglossus; species Anomaloglossus baeobatrachus. The sequence goes on along the minus strand of NW_027445383.1, from coordinate 16,391 downwards.
GCAAGCTTGTCCTGTTTGGTGGAGATGATATTTAATAAAATAAGTAGAAATCCACTAAAAGTTTTGTTTGGTTATCTTGCAATCCCGAGATAATCGTCTCCATGCTCCAAATCCATTTTAAAGCCATTTTTAAGGCATTTCGCGCATACATGAAATGAACACATTTTTCTCCAAAACTATAACAGATGCAAGCTTGTCCTGTTTGGTGGAGATGATATTTAATAAAATAAGTAGAAATCCACTAAAAGTTTTGTTTGGTTATCTTGCAATCCCGAGATAATCGTCTCCATGCTCCAAATCCATTTTAAAGCCATTTTTAAGGCATTTCGCGCATACATGAAATGAACACATTTTTCTCCAAAACTATAACAGATGCAAGCTTGTCCTGTTTGGTGGAGATGATATTTAATAAAATAAGTAGAAATCCACTAAAAGTTTTGTTTGGTTATCTTGCAATCCCGAGATAATCGTCTCCATGCTCCAAATCCATTTTAAAGCCATTTTTAAGGCATTTCGCGCATACATGAAATGAACACATTTTTCTCCAAAACTATAACAGATGCAAGCTTGTCCTGTTTGGTGGAGATGATATTTAATAAAATAAGTAGAAATCCACTAAAAGTTTTGTTTGGTTATCTTGCAATCCCGAGATAATCGTCTCCATGCTCCAAATCCATTTTAAAGCCATTTTTAAGGCATTTCGCGCATACATGAAATGAACACATTTTTCTCCAAAACTATAACAGATGCAAGCTTGTCCTGTTTGGTGGAGATGATATTTAATAAAATAAGTAGAAATCCACTAAAAGTTTTGTTTGGTTATCTTGCAATCCCGAGATAATCGTCTCCATGCTCCAAATCCATTTTAAAGCCATTTTTAAGGCATTTCGCGCATACATGAAATGAACACATTTTTCTCCAAAACTATAACAGATGCAAGCTTGTCCTGTTTGGTGGAGATGATATTTAATAAAATAAGTAGAAATCCACTAAAAGTTTTGTTTGGTTATCTTGCAATCCCGAGATAATCGTCTCCATGCTCCAAATCCATTTTAAAGCCATTTTTAAGGCATTTCGCGCATACATGAAATGAACACATTTTTCTCCAAAACTATAACAGATGCAAGCTTGTCCTGTTTGGTGGAGATGATATTTAATAAAATAAGTAGAAATCCACTAAAAGTTTTGTTTGGTTATCTTGCAATCCCGAGATAATCGTCTCCATGCTCCAAATCCATTTTAAAGCCATTTTTAAGGCATTTCGCGCATACATGAAATGAACACATTTTTCTCCAAAACTATAACAGATGCAAGCTTGTCCTGTTTGGTGGAGATGATATTTAATAAAATAAGTAGAAATCCACTAAAAGTTTTGTTTGGTTATCTTGCAATCCCGAGATAATCGTCTCCATGCTCCAAATCCATTTTAAAGCCATTTTTAAGGCATTTCGCGCATACATGAAATGAACACATTTTTCTCCAAAACTATAACAGATGCAAGCTTGTCCTGTTTGGTGGAGATGATATTTAATAAAATAAGTAGAAATCCACTAAAAGTTTTGTTTGGTTATCTTGCAATCCCGAGATAATCGTCTCCATGCTCCAAATCCATTTTAAAGCCATTTTTAAGGCATTTCGCGCATACATGAAATGAACACATTTTTCTCCAAAACTATAACAGATGCAAGCTTGTCCTGTTTGGTGGAGATGATATTTAATAAAATAAGTAGAAATCCACTAAAAGTTTTGTTTGGTTATCTTGCAATCCCGAGATAATCGTCTCCATGCTCCAAATCCATTTTAAAGCCATTTTTAAGGCATTTCGCGCATACATGAAATGAACACATTTTTCTCCAAAACTATAACAGATGCAAGCTTGTCCTGTTTGGTGGAGATGATATTTAATAAAATAAGTAGAAATCCACTAAAAGTTTTGTTTGGTTATCTTGCAATCCCGAGATAATCGTCTCCATGCTCCAAATCCATTTTAAAGCCATTTTTAAGGCATTTCGCGCATACATGAAATGAACACATTTTTCTCCAAAACTATAACAGATGCAAGCTTGTCCTGTTTGGTGGAGATGATATTTAATAAAATAAGTAGAAATCCACTAAAAGTTTTGTTTGGTTATCTTGCAATCCCGAGATAATCGTCTCCATGCTCCAAATCCATTTTAAAGCCATTTTTAAGGCATTTCGCGCATACATGAAATGAACACATTTTTCTCCAAAACTATAACAGATGCAAGCTTGTCCTGTTTGGTGGAGATGATATTTAATAAAATAAGTAGAAATCCACTAAAAGTTTTGTTTGGTTATCTTGCAATCCCGAGATAATCGTCTCCATGCTCCAAATCCATTTTAAAGCCATTTTTAAGGCATTTCGCGCATACATGAAATGAACACATTTTTCTCCAAAACTATAACAGATGCAAGCTTGTCCTGTTTGGTGGAGATGATATTTAATAAAATAAGTAGAAATCCACTAAAAGTTTTGTTTGGTTATCTTGCAATCCCGAGATAATCGTCTCCATGCTCCAAATCCATTTTAAAGCCATTTTTAAGGCATTTCGCGCATACATGAAATGAACACATTTTTCTCCAAAACTATAACAGATGCAAGCTTGTCCTGTTTGGTGGAGATGATATTTAATAAAATAAGTAGAAATCCACTAAAAGTTTTGTTTGGTTATCTTGCAATCCCGAGATAATCGTCTCCATGCTCCAAATCCATTTTAAAGCCATTTTTAAGGCATTTCGCGCATACATGAAATGAACACATTTTTCTCCAAAACTATAACAGATGCAAGCTTGTCCTGTTTGGTGGAGATGATATTTAATAAAATAAGTAGAAATCCACTAAAAGTTTTGTTTGGTTATCTTGCAATCCCGAGATAATCGTCTCCATGCTCCAAATCCATTTTAAAGCCATTTTTAAGGCATTTCGCGCATACATGAAATGAACACATTTTTCTCCAAAACTATAACAGATGCAAGCTTGTCCTGTTTGGTGGAGATGATATTTAATAAAATAAGTAGAAATCCACTAAAAGTTTTGTTTGGTTATCTTGCAATCCCGAGATAATCGTCTCCATGCTCCAAATCCATTTTAAAGCCATTTTTAAGGCATTTCGCGCATACATGAAATGAACACATTTTTCTCCAAAACTATAACAGATGCAAGCTTGTCCTGTTTGGTGGAGATGATATTTAATAAAATAAGTAGAAATCCACTAAAAGTTTTGTTTGGTTATCTTGCAATCCCGAGATAATCGTCTCCATGCTCCAAATCCATTTTAAAGCCATTTTTAAGGCATTTCGCGCATACATGAAATGAACACATTTTTCTCCAAAACTATAACAGATGCAAGCTTGTCCTGTTTGGTGGAGATGATATTTAATAAAATAAGTAGAAATCCACTAAAAGTTTTGTTTGGTTATCTTGCAATCCCGAGATAATCGTCTCCATGCTCCAAATCCATTTTAAAGCCATTTTTAAGGCATTTCGCGCATACATGAAATGAACACATTTTTCTCCAAAACTATAACAGATGCAAGCTTGTCCTGTTTGGTGGAGATGATATTTAATAAAATAAGTAGAAATCCACTAAAAGTTTTGTTTGGTTATCTTGCAATCCCGAGATAATCGTCTCCATGCTCCAAATCCATTTTAAAGCCATTTTTAAGGCATTTCGCGCATACATGAAATGAACACATTTTTCTCCAAAACTATAACAGATGCAAGCTTGTCCTGTTTGGTGGAGATGATATTTAATAAAATAAGTAGAAATCCACTAAAAGTTTTGTTTGGTTATCTTGCAATCCCGAGATAATCGTCTCCATGCTCCAAATCCATTTTAAAGCCATTTTTAAGGCATTTCGCGCATACATGAAATGAACACATTTTTCTCCAAAACTATAACAGATGCAAGCTTGTCCTGTTTGGTGGAGATGATATTTAATAAAATAAGTAGAAATCCACTAAAAGTTTTGTTTGGTTATCTTGCAATCCCGAGATAATCGTCTCCATGCTCCAAATCCATTTTAAAGCCATTTTTAAGGCATTTCGCGCATACATGAAATGAACACATTTTTCTCCAAAACTATAACAGATGCAAGCTTGTCCTGTTTGGTGGAGATGATATTTAATAAAATAAGTAGAAATCCACTAAAAGTTTTGTTTGGTTATCTTGCAATCCCGAGATAATCGTCTCCATGCTCCAAATCCATTTTAAAGCCATTTTTAAGGCATTTCGCGCATACATGAAATGAACACATTTTTCTCCAAAACTATAACAGATGCAAGCTTGTCCTGTTTGGTGGAGATGATATTTAATAAAATAAGTAGAAATCCACTAAAAGTTTTGTTTGGTTATCTTGCAATCCCGAGATAATCGTCTCCATGCTCCAAATCCATTTTAAAGCCATTTTTAAGGCATTTCGCGCATACATGAAATGAACACATTTTTCTCCAAAACTATAACAGATGCAAGCTTGTCCTGTTTGGTGGAGATGATATTTAATAAAATAAGTAGAAATCCACTAAAAGTTTTGTTTGGTTATCTTGCAATCCCGAGATAATCGTCTCCATGCTCCAAATCCATTTTAAAGCCATTTTTAAGGCATTTCGCGCATACATGAAATGAACACATTTTTCTCCAAAACTATAACAGATGCAAGCTTGTCCTGTTTGGTGGAGATGATATTTAATAAAATAAGTAGAAATCCACTAAAAGTTTTGTTTGGTTATCTTGCAATCCCGAGATAATCGTCTCCATGCTCCAAATCCATTTTAAAGCCATTTTTAAGGCATTTCGCGCATACATGAAATGAACACATTTTTCTCCAAAACTATAACAGATGCAAGCTTGTCCTGTTTGGTGGAGATGATATTTAATAAAATAAGTAGAAATCCACTAAAAGTTTTGTTTGGTTATCTTGCAATCCCGAGATAATCGTCTCCATGCTCCAAATCCATTTTAAAGCCATTTTTAAGGCATTTCGCGCATACATGAAATGAACACATTTTTCTCCAAAACTATAACAGATGCAAGCTTGTCCTGTTTGGTGGAGATGATATTTAATAAAATAAGTAGAAATCCACTAAAAGTTTTGTTTGGTTATCTTGCAATCCCGAGATAATCGTCTCCATGCTCCAAATCCATTTTAAAGCCATTTTTAAGGCATTTCGCGCATACATGAAATGAACACATTTTTCTCCAAAACTATAACAGATGCAAGCTTGTCCTGTTTGGTGGAGATGATATTTAATAAAATAAGTAGAAATCCACTAAAAGTTTTGTTTGGTTATCTTGCAATCCCGAGATAATCGTCTCCATGCTCCAAATCCATTTTAAAGCCATTTTTAAGGCATTTCGCGCATACATGAAATGAACACATTTTTCTCCAAAACTATAACAGATGCAAGCTTGTCCTGTTTGGTGGAGATGATATTTAATAAAATAAGTAGAAATCCACTAAAAGTTTTGTTTGGTTATCTTGCAATCCCGAGATAATCGTCTCCATGCTCCAAATTTTAAAGCCATTTTTAAGGCATTTCGCGCATACATGAAATGAACACATTTTTCTCCAAAACTATAACAGATGCAAGCTTGTCCTGTTTGGTGGAGATGATATTTAATAAAATAAGTAGAAATCCACTAAAAGTTTTGTTTGGTTATCTTGCAATCCCGAGATAATCGTCTCCATGCTCCAAATCCATTTTAAAGCCATTTTTAAGGCATTTCGCGCATACATGAAATGAACACATTTTTCTCCAAAACTATAACAGATGCAAGCTTGTCCTGTTTGGTGGAGATGATATTTAATAAAATAAGTAGAAATCCACTAAAAGTTTTGTTTGGTTATCTTGCAATCCCGAGATAATCGTCTCCATGCTCCAAATCCATTTTAAAGCCATTTTTAAGGCATTTCGCGCATACATGAAATGAACACATTTTTCTCCAAAACTATAACAGATGCAAGCTTGTCCTGTTTGGTGGAGATGATATTTAATAAAATAAGTAGAAATCCACTAAAAGTTTTGTTTGGTTATCTTGCAATCCCGAGATAATCGTCTCCATGCTCCAAATCCATTTTAAAGCCATTTTTAAGGCATTTCGCGCATACATGAAATGAACACATTTTTCTCCAAAACTATAACAGATGCAAGCTTGTCCTGTTTGGTGGAGATGATATTTAATAAAATAAGTAGAAATCCACTAAAAGTTTTGTTTGGTTATCTTGCAATCCCGAGATAATCGTCTCCATGCTCCAAATCCATTTTAAAGCCATTTTTAAGGCATTTCGCGCATACATGAAATGAACACATTTTTCTCCAAAACTATAACAGATGCAAGCTTGTCCTGTTTGGTGGAGATGATATTTAATAAAATAAGTAGAAATCCACTAAAAGTTTTGTTTGGTTATCTTGCAATCCCGAGATAATCGTCTCCATGCTCCAAATCCATTTTAAAGCCATTTTTAAGGCATTTCGCGCATACATGAAATGAACACATTTTTCTCCAAAACTATAACAGATGCAAGCTTGTCCTGTTTGGTGGAGATGATATTTAATAAAATAAGTAGAAATCCACTAAAAGTTTTGTTTGGTTATCTTGCAATCCCGAGATAATCGTCTCCATGCTCCAAATCCATTTTAAAGCCATTTTTAAGGCATTTCGCGCATACATGAAATGAACACATTTTTCTCCAAAACTATAACAGATGCAAGCTTGTCCTGTTTGGTGGAGATGATATTTAATAAAATAAGTAGAAATCCACTAAAAGTTTTGTTTGGTTATCTTGCAATCCCGAGATAATCGTCTCCATGCTCCAAATCCATTTTAAAGCCATTTTTAAGGCATTTCGCGCATACATGAAATGAACACATTTTTCTCCAAAACTATAACAGATGCAAGCTTGTCCTGTTTGGTGGAGATGATATTTAATAAAATAAGTAGAAATCCACTAAAAGTTTTGTTTGGTTATCTTGCAATCCCGAGATAATCGTCTCCATGCTCCAAATCCATTTTAAAGCCATTTTTAAGGCATTTCGCGCATACATGAAATGAACACATTTTTCTCCAAAACTATAACAGATGCAAGCTTGTCCTGTTTGGTGGAGATGATATTTAATAAAATAAGTAGAAATCCACTAAAAGTTTTGTTTGGTTATCTTGCAATCCCGAGATAATCGTCTCCATGCTCCAAATCCATTTTAAAGCCATTTTTAAGGCATTTCGCGCATACATGAAATGAACACATTTTTCTCCAAAACTATAACAGATGCAAGCTTGTCCTGTTTGGTGGAGATGATATTTAATAAAATAAGTAGAAATCCACTAAAAGTTTTGTTTGGTTATCTTGCAATCCCGAGATAATCGTCTCCATGCTCCAAATCCATTTTAAAGCCATTTTTAAGGCATTTCGCGCATACATGAAATGAACACATTTTTCTCCAAAACTATAACAGATGCAAGCTTGTCCTGTTTGGTGGAGATGATATTTAATAAAATAAGTAGAAATCCACTAAAAGTTTTGTTTGGTTATCTTGCAATCCCGAGATAATCGTCTCCATGCTCCAAATCCATTTTAAAGCCATTTTTAAGGCATTTCGCGCATACATGAAATGAACACATTTTTCTCCAAAACTATAACAGATGCAAGCTTGTCCTGTTTGGTGGAGATGATATTTAATAAAATAAGTAGAAATCCACTAAAAGTTTTGTTTGGTTATCTTGCAATCCCGAGATAATCGTCTCCATGCTCCAAATCCATTTTAAAGCCATTTTTAAGGCATTTCGCGCATACATGAAATGAACACATTTTTCTCCAAAACTATAACAGATGCAAGCTTGTCCTGTTTGGTGGAGATGATATTTAATAAAATAAGTAGAAATCCACTAAAAGTTTTGTTTGGTTATCTTGCAATCCCGAGATAATCGTCTCCATGCTCCAAATCCATTTTAAAGCCATTTTTAAGGCATTTCGCGCATACATGAAATGAACACATTTTTCTCCAAAACTATAACAGATGCAAGCTTGTCCTGTTTGGTGGAGATGATATTTAATAAAATAAGTAGAAATCCACTAAAAGTTTTGTTTGGTTATCTTGCAATCCCGAGATAATCGTCTCCATGCTCCAAATCCATTTTAAAGCCATTTTTAAGGCATTTCGCGCATACATGAAATGAACACATTTTTCTCCAAAACTATAACAGATGCAAGCTTGTCCTGTTTGGTGGAGATGATATTTAATAAAATAAGTAGAAATCCACTAAATATTTTGTTTGGTTATCTTGCAATCCCGAGATAATCGTCTCCATGCTCCAAATCCATTTTAAAGCCATTTTTAAGGCATTTCGCGCATACATGAAATGAACACATTTTTCTCCAAAACTATAACAGATGCAAGCTTGTCCTGTTTGGTGGAGATGATATTTAATAAAATAAGTAGAAATCCACTAAAAGTTTTGTTTGGTTATCTTGCAATCCCGAGATAATCGTCTCCATGCTCCAAATCCATTTTAAAGCCATTTTTAAGGCATTTCGCGCATACATGAAATGAACACATTTTTCTCCAAAACTATAACAGATGCAAGCTTGTCCTGTTTGGTGGAGATGATATTTAATAAAATAAGTAGAAATCCACTAAAAGTTTTGTTTGGTTATCTTGCAATCCGAGATAATCGTCTCCATGCTCAAATCCATTTTAAAGCCATTTTTAAGGCATTTCGCGCATACATGAAATGAACACATTTTTCTCCAAAACTATAACAGATGCAAGCTTGTCCTGTTTGGTGGAGATGATATTTAATAAAATAAGTAGAAATCCACTAAAAGTTTTGTTTGGTTATATTGCAATCCTGAGATAATCGTCTCCATGCTCCAAATCCATTTTAAAGCCATTTTTAAGGCATTTCGCGCATACATGAAATGAACACATTTTTCTCCAAAACTATAACAGATGCAAGCTTGTCCTGTTTGGTGGAGATGATATTTAATAAAATAAGTAGAAATCCACTAAAGTTTTGTTTGGTTATCTTGCAATCCCGAGATAATCGTCTCCATGCTCCAAATCCATTTTAAAGCCATTTTTAAGGCATTTCGCGCATACATGAAATGAACACATTTTTCTCCAAAACTATAACAGATGCAAGCTTGTCCTGTTTGGTGGAGATGATATTTAATAAAATAAGTAGAAATCCACTAAAAGTTTTGTTTGGTTATCTTGCAATCCGAGATAATCGTCTCCATGCTCCAAATCCATTTTAAAGCCATTTTTAAGGCATTTCGCGCATACATGAAATGAACACATTTTTCTCCAAAACTATAACAGATGCAAGCTTGTCCTGTTTGGTGGAGATGATATTTAATAAAATAAGTAGAAATCCACTAAAAGTTTTGTTTGGTTATCTTGCAATCCGAGATAATCGTCTCCATGCTCCAAATCCATTTTAAAGCCATTTTTAAGGCATTTCGCGCATACATGAAATGAACACATTTTTCTCCAAAACTATAACAGATGCAAGCTTGTCCTGTTTGGTGGAGATGATATTTAATAAAATAAGTAGAAATCCACTAAAAGTTTTGTTTGGTTATCTTGCAATCCGAGATAATCGTCTCCATGCTCCAAATCCATTTTAAAGCCATTTTTAAGGCATTTCGCGCATACATGAAATGAACACATTTTTCTCCAAAACTATAACAGATGCAAGCTTGTCCTGTTTGGTGGAGATGATATTTAATAAAATAAGTAGAAATCCACTAAAAGTTTTGTTTGGTTATCTTGCAATCCCGAGATAATCGTCTCCATGCTCCAAATCCATTTTAAAGCCATTTTTAAGGCATTTCGCGCATACATGAAATGAACACATTTTTCTCCAAAACTATAACAGATGCAAGCTTGTCCTGTTTGGTGGAGATGATATTTAATAAAATAAGTAGAAATCCACTAAAAGTTTTGTTTGGTTATCTTGCAATCCCGAGATAATCGTCTCCATGCTCCAAATCCATTTTAAAGCCATTTTTAAGGCATTTCGCGCATACATGAAATGAACACATTTTTCTCCAAAACTATAACAGATGCAAGCTTGTCCTGTTTGGTGGAGATGATATTTAATAAAATAAGTAGAAATCCACTAAAAGTTTTGTTTGGTTATCTTGCAATCCGAGATAATCGTCTCCATGCTCCAAATCCATTTTAAAGCCATTTTTAAGGCATTTCGCGCATACATGAAATGAACACATTTTTCTCCAAAACTATAACAGATGCAAGCTTGTCCTGTTTGGTGGAGATGATATTTAATAAAATAAGTAGAAATCCACTAAAAGTTTTGTTTGGTTATATTGCAATCCGAGATAATCGTCTCCATGCTCCAAATCCATTTTAAAGCCATTTTTAAGGCATTTCGCGCATACATGAAATGAACACATTTTTCTCCAAAACTATAACAGATGCAAGCTTGTCCTGTTTGGTGGAGATGATATTTAATAAAATAAGTAGAAATCCACTAAAAGTTTTGTTTGGTTATCTTGCAATCCCGAGATAATCGTCTCCATGCTCCAAATCCATTTTAAAGCCATTTTTAAGGCATTTCGCGCATACATGAAATGAACACATTTTTCTCCAAAACTATAACAGATGCAAGCTTGTCCTGTTTGGTGGAGATGATATTTAATAAAATAAGTAGAAATCCACTAAAAGTTTTGTTTGGTTATCTTGCAATCCCGAGATAATCGTCTCCATGCTCCAAATCCATTTTAAAGCCATTTTTAAGGCATTTCGCGCATACATGAAATGAACACATTTTTCTCCAAAACTATAACAGATGCAAGCTTGTCCTGTTTGGTGGAGATGATATTTAATAAAATAAGTAGAAATCCACTAAAAGTTTTGTTTGGTTATCTTGCAATCCCGAGATAATCGTCTCCATGCTCCAAATCCATTTTAAAGCCATTTTTAAGGCATTTCGCGCATACATGAAATGAACACATTTTTCTCCAAAACTATAACAGATGCAAGCTTGTCCTGTTTGGTGGAGATGATATTTAATAAAATAAGTAGAAATCCACTAAAAGTTTTGTTTGGTTATATTGCAATCCCGAGATAATCGTCTCCATGCTCCAAATCCATTTTAAAGCCATTTTTAAGGCATTTCGCGCATACATGAAATGAACACATTTTTCTCCAAAACTATAACAGATGCAAGCTTGTCCTGTTTGGTGGAGATGATATTTAATAAAATAAGTAGAAATCCACTAAAAGTTTTGTTTGGTTATCTTGCAATCCCGAGATAATCGTCTCCATGCTCCAAATCCATTTTAAAGCCATTTTTAAGGCATTTCGCGCATACATGAAATGAACACATTTTTCTCCAAAACTATAACAGATGCAAGCTTGTCCTGTTTGGTGGAGATGATATTTAATAAAATAAGTAGAAATCCACTAAAAGTTTTGTTTGGTTATCTTGCAATCCCGAGATAATCGTCTCCATGCTCCAAATCCATTTTAAAGCCATTTTTAAGGCATTTCGCGCATACATGAAATGAACACATTTTTCTCCAAAACTATAACAGATGCAAGCTTGTCCTGTTTGGTGGAGATGATATTTAATAAAATAAGTAGAAATCCACTAAAAGTTTTGTTTGGTTATCTTGCAATCCCGAGATAATCGTCTCCATGCTCCAAATCCATTTTAAAGCCATTTTTAAGGCATTTCGCGCATACATGAAATGAACACATTTTTCTCCAAAACTATAACAGATGCAAGCTTGTCCTGTTTGGTGGAGATGATATTTAATAAAATAAGTAGAAATCCACTAAAAGTTTTGTTTGGTTATCTTGCAATCCGAGATAATCGTCTCCATGCTCCAAATCCATTTTAAAGCCATTTTTAAGGCATTTCGCGCATACATGAAATGAACACATTTTTCTCCAAAACTATAACAGATGCAAGCTTGTCCTGTTTGGTGGAGATGATATTTAATAAAATAAGTAGAAATCCACTAAAAGTTTTGTTTGGTTATCTTGCAATCCCGAGATAATCGTCTCCATGCTCCAAATCCATTTTAAAGCCATTTTTAAGGCATTTCGCGCATACATGAAATGAACACATTTTTCTCCAAAACTATAACAGATGCAAGCTTGTCCTGTTTGGTGGAGATGATATTTAATAAAATAAGTAGAAATCCACTAAAAGTTTTGTTTGGTTATCTTGCAATCCCGAGATAATCGTCTCCATGCTCCAAATCCATTTTAAAGCCATTTTTAAGGCATTTCGCGCATACATGAAATGAACACATTTTTCTCCAAAACTATAACAGATGCAAGCTTGTCCTGTTTGGTGGAGATGATATTTAATAAAATAAGTAGAAATCCACTAAAAGTTTTGTTTGGTTATCTTGCAATCCCGAGATAATCGTCTCCATGCTCCAAATCCATTTTAAAGCCATTTTTAAGGCATTTCGCGCATACATGAAATGAACACATTTTTCTCCAAAACTATAACAGATGCAAGCTTGTCCTGTTTGGTGGAGATGATATTTAATAAAATAAGTAGAAATCCACTAAAAGTTTTGTTTGGTTATCTTGCAATCCGAGATAATCGTCTCCATGCTCCAAATCCATTTTAAAGCCATTTTTAAGGCATTTCGCGCATACATGAAATGAACACATTTTTCTCCAAAACTATAACAGATGCAAGCTTGTCCTGTTTGGTGGAGATGATATTTAATAAAATAAGTAGAAATCCACTAAAAGTTTTGTTTGGTTATCTTGCAATCCGAGATAATCGTCTCCATGCTCCAAATCCATTTTAAAGCCATTTTTAAGGCATTTCGCGCATACATGAAATGAACACATTTTTCTCCAAAACTATAACAGATGCAAGCTTGTCCTGTTTGGTGGAGATGATATTTAATAAAATAAGTAGAAATCCACTAAAAGTTTTGTTTGGTTATCTTGCAATCCCGAGATAATCGTCTCCATGCTCCAAATCCATTTTAAAGCCATTTTTAAGGCATTTCGCGCATACATGAAATGAACACATTTTTCTCCAAAACTATAACAGATGCAAGCTTGTCCTGTTTGGTGGAGATGATATTTAATAAAATAAGTAGAAATCCACTAAAAGTTTTGTTTGGTTATCTTGCAATCCCGAGATAATCGTCTCCATGCTCCAAATCCATTTTAAAGCCATTTTTAAGGCATTTCGCGCATACATGAAATGAACACATTTTTCTCCAAAACTATAACAGATGCAAGCTTGTCCTGTTTGGTGGAGATGATATTTAATAAAATAAGTAGAAATCCACTAAAAGTTTTGTTTGGTTATCTTGCAATCCGAGATAATCGTCTCCATGCTCCAAATCCATTTTAAAGCCATTTTTAAGGCATTTCGCGCATACATGAAATGAACACATTTTTCTCCAAAACTATAACAGATGCAAGCTTGTCCTGTTTGGTGGAGATGATATTTAATAAAATAAGTAGAAATCCACTAAAAGTTTTGTTTGGTTATCTTGCAATCCCGAGATAATCGTCTCCATGCTCCAAATCCATTTTAAAGCCATTTTTAAGGCATTTCGCGCATACATGAAATGAACACATTTTTCTCCAAAACTATAACAGATGCAAGCTTGTCCTGTTTGGTGGAGATGATATTTAATAAAATAAGTAGAAATCCACTAAAAGTTTTGTTTGGTTATCTTGCAATCCCGAGATAATCGTCTCCATGCTCCAAATCCATTTTAAAGCCATTTTTAAGGCATTTCGCGCATACATGAAATGAACACATTTTTCTCCAAAACTATAACAGATGCAAGCTTGTCCTGTTTGGTGGAGATGATATTTAATAAAATAAGTAGAAATCCACTAAAAGTTTTGTTTGGTTATCTTGCAATCCCGAGATAATCGTCTCATGCTCCAAATCCATTTTAAAGCCATTTTTAAGGCATTTCGCGCATACATGAAATGAACACATTTTTCTCCAAAACTATAACAGATGCAAGCTTGTCCTGTTTGGTGGAGATGATATTTAATAAAATAAGTAGAAATCCACTAAAAGTTTTGTTTGGTTATCTTGCAATCCCGAGATAATCGTCTCCATGCTCCAAATCCATTTTAAAGCCATTTTTAAGGCATTTCGCGCATACATGAAATGAACACATTTTTCTCCAAAACTATAACAGATGCAAGCTTGTCCTGTTTGGTGGAGATGATATTTAATAAATAAGTAGAAATCCACTAAAAGTTTTGTTTGGTTATCTTGCAATCCCGAGATAATCGTCTCCATGCTCCAAATCCATTTTAAAGCCATTTTTAAGGCATTTCGCGCATACATGAAATGAACACATTTTTCTCCAAAACTATAACAGATGCAAGCTTGTCCTGTTTGGTGGAGATGATATTTAATAAAATAAGTAGAAATCCACTAAAAGTTTTGTTTGGTTATCTTGCAATCCCGAGATAATCGTCTCCATGCTCCAAATCCATTTTAAAGCCATTTTTAAGGCATTTCGCGCATACATGAAATGAACACATTTTTCTCCAAAACTATAACAGATGCAAGCTTGTCCTGTTTGGTGGAGATGATATTTAATAAAATAAGTAGAAATCCACTAAAAGTTTTGTTTGGTTATATTGCAATCTGGAGATAATCGTCTCCATGCTCCAAATCCATTTTAAAGCCATTTTTAAGGCATTTCGCGCATACATGAAATGAACACATTTTTCTCCAAAACTATAACAGATGCAAGCTTGTCCTGTTTGGTGGAGATGATATTTAATAAAATAAGTAGAAATCCACTAAAAGTTTTGTTTGGTTATCTTGCAATCCGAGATAATCGTCTCCATGCTCCAAATCCATTTTAAAGCCATTTTTAAGGCATTTCGCGCATACATGAAATGAACACATTTTTCTCCAAAACTATAACAGATGCAAGCTTGTCCTGTTTGGTGGAGATGATATTTAATAAAATAAGTAGAAATCCACTAAAAGTTTTGTTTGGTTATCTTGCAATCCCGAGATAATCGTCTCCATGCTCCAAATCCATTTTAAAGCCATTTTTAAGGCATTTCGCGCATACATGAAATGAACACATTTTTCTCCAAAACTATAACAGATGCAAGCTTGTCCTGTTTGGTGGAGATGATATTTAATAAAATAAGTAGAAATCCACTAAAAGTTTTGTTTGGTTATCTTGCAATCCCGAGATAATCGTCTCCATGCTCCAAATCCATTTTAAAGCCATTTTTAAGGCATTTCGCGCATACATGAAATGAACACATTTTTCTCCAAAACTATAACAGATGCAAGCTTGTCCTGTTTGGTGGAGATGATATTTAATAAAATAAGTAGAAATCCACTAAAAGTTTTGTTTGGTTATATTGCAATCTGAGATAATCGTCTCCATGCTCCAAATCCATTTTAAAGCCATTTTTAAGGCATTTCGCGCATACATGAAATGAACACATTTTTCTCCAAAACTATAACAGATGCAAGCTTGTCCTGTTTGGTGGAGATGATATTTAATAAAATAAGTAGAAATCCACTAAAAGTTTTGTTTGGTTATCTTGCAATCCCGAGATAATCGTCTCCATGCTCCAAATCCATTTTAAAGCCATTTTAAGGCATTTCGCGCATACATGAAATGAACACATTTTTCTCCAAAACTATAACAGATGCAAGCTTGTCCTGTTTGGTGGAGATGATATTTAATAAAATAAGTAGAAATCCACTAAAAGTTTTGTTTGGTTATCTTGCAATCCCGAGATAATCGTCTCCATGCTCCAAATCCATTTTAAAGCCATTTTTAAGGCATTTCGCGCATACATGAAATGAACACATTTTTCTCCAAAACTATAACAGATGCAAGCTTGTCCTGTTTGGTGGAGATGATATTTAATAAAATAAGTAGAAATCCACTAAAAGTTTTGTTTGGTTATCTTGCAATCCCGAGATAATCGTCTCCATGCTCCAAATCCATTTTAAAGCCATTTTTAAGGCATTTCGCGCATACATGAAATGAACACATTTTTCTCCAAAACTATAACAGATGCAAGCTTGTCCTGTTTGGTGGAGATGATATTTAATAAAATAAGTAGAAATCCACTAAAAGTTTTGTTTGGTTATCTTGCAATCCCGAGATAATCGTCTCCATGCTCCAAATCCATTTTAAAGCCATTTTTAAGGCATTTCGCGCATACATGAAATGAACACATTTTTCTCCAAAACTATAACAGATGCAAGCTTGTCCTGTTTGGTGCAGATGATATTTAATAAAATAAGTAGAAATCCACTAAACGTTTTGTTTGGTTATCTTGCAATCCCGAGATAATCGTCTCCATGCTCCAAATCCATTTTAAAGCCATTTTTAAGGCATTTCGC
>NW_027445382.1:345000-355000 GCF_048569485.1 Anomaloglossus baeobatrachus | reverse complement strand
TATACGGGCGACATCCCCGGGGATTGTTGGACCTGGCAAAAGAAACCTGGGAGCAGGAGCCCACCCCCCATAAAAGTGTGATTGAACACATTTTGGGTATGCAGAACCGCATAAGCGCGGTCATGCCAATTGTGAAGGAGCATTTACAGGAGGCTCAGGCCGCGCAAAGCGGCCGCTACAATAGACAAGCCACCGTGCGGACCTTTAATCCCGGGGATCGGGTGTTGGTATTGATTCCCACGGCGGAGAGTAAATTCCTGGCTCAGTGGCAAGGCCCCTACGAGATAAAGGAAAGAGTCGGGGTGGTTAACTATAAAGTATTGCAGCCCGGTAGGCGGAAACCTGAACAAATATACCATGTCAACCTATTAAAACCTTGGCAGGAACGGGAAAGCCTGATGGCTGTTTTTTCCCCACCTCCCTCCTCTTCGGGTCGTTCACATCCGGCTCCAGCGACCTCCGGAGAGGACGAACCGGAAGTAAGGATTGGAGAAGCCCTCACCAAGACACAGAGGCGAGAGGCCAGACGGTTGGTTCAGCAGAACCCCGATGTCTTCTCCGAGCTGCCCGGTAGGACCAGTCTGATACGACATGATATTGTCACCGAGCCCCACCTGAAGGTACGCCTGAAGTCATACCGAGTACCGGAGGCTCGACGACAAGCCATATCGGAGGAAGTAAAGACAATGTTACGCCTGGGGGTCATCGAAAAATCCCGGAGTGAATGGGCTAGTCCGATTGTCCTAATACCAAAACCCGATGGCTCCTTAAGGTTCTGCAATGACTTTAGGAGATTGAACGAAATATCCAAGTTTGATCTCTACCCCATGCCCCGGGTGGATGAGCTGATTGATAGGCTGGGACAGGCGCAATATTTTACCACGCTCGACCTGACCAAGGGGTACTGGCAGGTGCCACTAACGGAGTCCGCCAAGGAGAAAACCGCTTTTGTTACGCCGGAGGGTCTCTTCCACTATGTTGTCTTGCCTTTTGGGTTACATGGCGCTCCGGCCACGTTCCAGAGGTTGATGGACTTAGTGCTGGAACCCCACCAGGCGTATGCCTCAGCGTACCTTGATGACATCATTATTTACAGCTCCGATTGGCAGACCCACTTGGAACAGGTACAAGCGGTGGTGGACGCGCTTCGAACAGCCGGATTGACAGCCAATCCAAAGAAATGTGCGTTGGGACTCACGGAAGCCCGCTACTTGGGCTACGTAATAGGCCAAGGAGTGATTAAGCCCCAAGTTAACAAGGTTGAGGCGATCCAGAAGTGGCCTAGACCCCTGACCACGAAGCAGGTTAGGGCCTTCCTGGGTATCGTGGGGTACTACAGGAGGTTTGTAAAAGATTTTGCGGGACTATCAGCCCCCTTGACGGACCTTCTCAAAGGCAAGAAGTCCGTCATGGTGCGCTGGACTCCGCAGGCCGAGGACTCCTTCCGGGCCCTGAAGGGGGTCCTGTGCGGACAGCCCGTTCTTGTAAACCCTGATTTCCGGAAGGAGTTCATAGTACAGACTGACGCCTCGGAGGTCGGCCTGGGGGCAGTGCTGTCTCAGGTGGTTCAGGGGGAGGAACACCCCGTCACCTTCTTAAGTAGGAAGCTCACCCCTCCCGAGCGGAATTATAGCGTAGTGGAGAAGGAGTGCCTGGCGATCAAGTGGGCCTTGGAGTCCCTACGCTATTACCTGCTGGGACGGCAGTTTCGCTTGGTGACGGATCACTCTCCACTGGTCTGGATGAGGTCCGCCAAGGAACGGAATGCCCGGGTTACCCGGTGGTTCCTTTCTCTGCAGAACTTCCGGTTTACGGTTGGACACCGGGCCGGTAGGTTGCAGGGCAACGCCGATGCCTTGTCCCGCGGCCCGTGTTTGATGGCAGGAGTTCAACCCCGCTCGCTTGAACTGAGGGGGGGGGTATGTGAGACTGACCGGGGTTATCTATGACGGCCGGTATGTCTCGCCCCGGTTGTGCTCACTCCATGATAGGTAGTAAATCCACTACAGGGTTAATGCTGTTTCCCTACAGGCTTAAGGAAGGGTTAAATGGAAACAGGAAGGAGGGCAGGTGTGCTGGGTGTGAGGGAGTGATCACATCTCCCTGAGTTCTCTGCCGGAAAGGCACATATGTACTATTGTGGACTTTTTCTTTGGAATAAACCGTGTGCTGTGAACCTTGGTGCCTGGATCCCGTGTCTTCTGCAGCGCAGCCGACGACGCTACCTCACAATATATATATATCTCGTGTATATATATATACCGTATTTTTCGCTTTATAAGACGCACTTTTATTCCCCCAAATTTTGGGGGAAAGTAGGGGGTGCGTCTTATAAGCCGAATATACGGGGGGGGGAGGGGGGGTGGTATATATATATGTACCCTGCAGCGTCCAGGGGAGGTGGGGGCAGCAGCTCTGGAGCACAGTGGAACGCTGCGGGCTGCTGCCTTTGATCTCCTGCACCCGCTCATATAATATGCACAGCCGCTGTCCATCTCCAATGGTGCTGAAATCGCAGGCAGTGAGGGGCTGGAGCAGCCGTGCATATTATATGAGCCTGCGTCCCAGTGTGATCGCACATGCCCACCCCTGTGTTAGATTTGGCCCCCAGGCTGCTGCTCATTCTAAAATAAAAAATCTTTACTCACCCTGCAGCGTTTCTCCCCGTGCCCCTGCTTCCAGTGTGATCAGGCAGGCAGAGATCTCAGCCTGCTGTGCCGATCACATGACCGCACTGACAACCAGGAAGTAAGGAAGAACAGAAGCACGGAGCAGACAGGAGGGAGCTCAGCACTGCAGGAGATAAGGAAAGAGGGTTTTATTTTACTTTGGGCAGCAGCCTAGGGGCCATATCTGACACAGGGGGACTTGTGCGATCTATAGGGGCCCATGGGCAGCACTATGGGGGCGATATCTGACACAGGGGGACTTGTGCGATCTATAGGGGCCCATGGGCAGCACTATGGGGGCGATATCTGACACAGGGGGACTTGTGCGATCTATATAGGGGCCATGGGCAGCACTATGGGGGCGATATCTGACACAGGGGGACTTGTGCGATCTATAGGGGCCATGGGCAGCACTATGGGGGCGATATCTGACACAGGGGGACTTGTGCGATCTATATAGGGGCCATGGGCAGCACTATGGGGGCGATATCTGACACAGGGGGACTTGTGCGATCTATATAGGGGCCATGGGCAGCACTATGGGGGCGATATCTGACACAGGGGGACTTGTGCGATCTATAGGGGCCATGGGCAGCACTATGGGGGCGATATATAACACAGGGGGACTTGTGCGATCTATATAGGGGCCATGGGCAGCACTATGGGGGCGATATATAACACAGGGGGACTTGTGCGATCTATATAGGAGCCATGGGCAGCACTATGGGGGCAATATCTAACACAGGGGGACTTGTGCGATCTATAGGGGCCATGGGCAGCAGCATGGGGGCGTTATCTAACACGGGAACGTGTGCAATCCATAGGGGACCATAGGCAGCACAGGGGAACGTGTGCCATCACAAGGGGGCTATATTCAATATAAGGGGGCCATATCCAGATTAAGGGGGCTAATTTTAGGATGGGGGGCTATGAGGGACATATACCCTATATGATTTGTTAGAGGGACACTGGCATTATAAGATGGACCCCATTTACCATTAAAAAAAAAAATTCTCTTTTCCTTCACCAAATTTGGGGGTGCGTCTTATAATCAGGTGCGTCTTATAAAGCGAAAAATACGGTATATATATATATATATATATATATATATATATATATATATATATATATATCGTGCATATACACAATACATATACAATATACATATACACGGTATATATATATTTATATATATATATATATATATATATATATATATATATACATATATACACGATATATATATATATATATATATATATATATATATACATACACATACGCATATATATATATATATACCGTGTATATATATATATATATATATATATATATATATATATATATATATATATATACAGTTAGGTCCAGAAATATTTGGACAGTGACACAATTTTCGCGAGTTGAGCTCTGCATGCCACCACATTGGATTTGAAATGAAACCTCTACAATAGAATTCAAGTGTAGATTGGATTGTAACATTTAATTTGAAGGTTTGAAGAAAAATATCTGATAGAAATTGTAGGAATTGTACACATTTCTTTACAAACACTCCACATTTTAGGAGGTCAAAAGTAATTGGACAAATAAACCAAACCCAAACAAAATATTTTTATTTTCAATATTTTGTTGCGAATCCTTTGGAGGCAATCACTGCCTTAAGTCTGGAACCCATGGACATCACCAAACGCTGGGTTTCCTCCTTTTTAATGCTTTGCCAGGCCTTTACAGCCTCAGCCTTCAGGTCTTGCTTGTTTGTGGATCTTTCCGTCTTAAGTCTGGATTTGAGCAAGTGAAATGCATGCTCAATTGGGTTAAGTTCTGGTGATTGGCTTTGCCATTGCAGAATGTTCCACTTTTTTGCACTCATGAACTCCTGGGTAGCTTTGGCTGTATTCTTGGGGTCATTGTCCATCTGTACTATGAAGCGCCGTCCGATCAACTTTGCGGCATTTGGCTGAATCTGGGCTGAAAGTATATCCCGGTACACTTCAGAATTCATCCGGCTACTCTTGTCTGCTGTTATGTCATCAATAAACACAAGTGACCCAGTGCCATTGAAAGCCATGCATGCCCATGCCATCACGTTGCCTCCACCATGTTTTACAGAGGATGTGGTGTGCCTTGGATCATGTGCCGTTCCCTTTCTTCTCCAAACTTTTTTCTTCCCATCATTCTGGTACAGGTTGATCTTTGTCTCATCTGTCCATAGAATACTTTTCCAGAACTGAGCTGGCTTCATGAGGTGTTTTTCAGCAAATTTAACTCTGGCCTGTCTATTTTTGGAATTGATGAATGGTTTGCATCTAGATGTGAACCCTTTGTATTTACTTTCATGGAGTCTTCTCTTTACTGTTGACTTAGAGACAGATACACCTACTTCACTGAGAGTGTTCTGGACTTCAGTTGATGTTGTGAACGGGTTCTTCTTCACCAAAGAAAGTATGCGGCGATCATCCACCACTGTTGTCATCCGTGGATGCCCAGGCCTTTTTGAGTTCCCAAGCTCACCAGTCAATTCCTTTTTTCTCAGAATGTACCCGACTGTTGATTTTGCTACTCCAAGCATGTCTGCTATCTCTCTGATGGATTTTTTTTTTTTTTTCAGCCTCAGTATGTTCTGCTTCACCTCAATTGAGAGTTCCATAGCCGCATGTTGTCTGGTCACAGCAACAGCTTCCAAATGCAAAACCACACACCTGTAATCAACCCCAGACCTTTTAACTACTTCATTGATTACAGGTTAACGAGGGAGACGCCTTCAGAGTTAATTGCAGCCCTTAGAGTCCCTTGTCCAATTACTTTTGGTCCCTTTAAAAAGAGGAGGCTATGCATTACAGAGCTATGATTCCTAAACCCTTTCTCCGATTTGGATGTGAAAACTCTCATATTGCAGCTGGGAGTGTGCACTTTCAGCCCATATTGTATATATAATTGTATTTCTGAACATGTTTTTGTAAACAGCTAAAATAACAAAATTTGTGTCACTGTCCAAATATTTCTGGACCTAACTGTATATACGGTATATATATATATATACACGGTATATATATATATACATATATATATATATACATCGTGTGTGTGTATATATATAATATATATATATATATATATATATATACACCGTGTATATATATATATACCATATATATATATATATATATATATATATATATATATATATATACACATACCGTATGTGTGTGTATATATATATATATATATATATATATATATATATATATATATATATATATATATATATATATATATATATACACACGATATATATATATATATATATATATATATATATATATATATATATATATACACATACGGTATGTATATATATACGGTATATATATATTGTGAGGTAGCGTGGTCGGCTGCGCAGCAGAAGACACGGGATCCAGGCACCAAGGTTCACAGCACACGGTTTAATATCCAAACAAAAGTCCACAACAGTACACATGTGCCTTTCCGGCAGAGAACTCAGGGAGTTGTGTTCAGTCCCTCACACCCGGCCCCCCGCCCATCTTCCTGTTTCCTTTTAACCCTGTAGGGAAACAGCATTAACCCCGGAGTGGAGTTACTTTCTATCATGGAGTGAGCACAACCGGGGTGAGACGTACCGGCCGTCATAGATAATCCCGGTCACAGTCTCACATACCCCCCCCCTCAGTTCAAGCGAGTGGGGTTGAACTCCTGCCATCAAACACGGGCCGCGGGACAAGGCATCGGCGTTGCCCTGCAACCTACCGGCCCGGTGTTCAACCGTAAACCGGAAGTTCTGCAGAGAAAGGAACCACCGGGTAACCCGGGCATTCCGTTCCTTGGCGGACCTCATCCAGACCAGTGGAGAGTGATCCGTCACCAAGCGAAACTGCCGTCCCAGCAGGTAATAGCGTAGGGACTCCAAGGCCCACTTGATCGCCAGGCACTCCTTCTCCACTACGCTATAATTCCGCTCGGGAGGGGTGAGCTTCCTACTTAGGAAGGTGACGGGGTGTTCCTCCCCCTGAACCACCTGAGACAACACTGCCCCCAGGCCGACCTCCGAGGCGTCAGTCTGTACTATGAACTCCTTCCGGAAATCAGGGTTTACAAGAACGGGCTGTCCACACAGGACCCCTTTCAGGGCCCGGAAGGAGTCCTCGGCCTGCGAAGTCCAGCGCACCATGACGGACTTCTTGCCTTTGAGAAGGTCCGTCAAGGGGGCTGATAGTCCCGCAAAATCTTTTACAAACCTCCTGTAGTACCCCACGATACCCAGGAAGGCCTTAACCTGCTTCGTGGTCAGGGGTCTAGGCCACTTCTGGATCGCCTCAACCTTGTTAATTGGGGGCTTAATCACTCCTTGGCCTATTACGTAGCCCAAGTAGCGGGCTTCCGTGAGTCCCAACGCACATTTCTTGGGATTGGCTGTCAATCCGGCTGTTCGGAGCGCGTTCACCACCGCTTGTACCTGTTCCAAGTGGGTCTGCCACTCAGAACTGTAAATAATGATGTCGTCAAGGTACGCTGAGGCATACGCCTGGTGGGGTTCCAGCACCAAGTCCATCAACCTCTGGAACGTGGCCGGAGCGCCATGTAACCCAAAAGGCAAGACAACATAGTGGAAGAGACCCTCCGGCGTAACAAAAGCGGTTTTCTCCTTGGCGGACTCCGTCAGTGGCACCTGCCAGTACCCCTTGGTCAGGTCGAGCGTGGTGAAATATCGCGCCTGTCCCAGCCTATCAATCAGCTCATCCACCCGGGGCATGGGGTAGAGATCGAACTTGGATATTTCGTTCAATCTCCTAAAGTCATTGCAGAACCTTAAGGAGCCATCGGGTTTTGGTATTAGGACAATGGGACTAGCCCATTCACTCCGGGATTTTTCGATGACCCCCAGGCGTAGCATTGTCTTCACTTCCTCTGATATGGCTTGTCTTCGAGCCTCCGGCACCCGGTATGACTTCAGGCGTACCTTCAGGTGAGGCTCGGTGACAATGTCATGTCGTATCAGACTGGTCCGACCCGGCAACTCGGAGAAGACATCGGGGTTCTGCTGAACCAGCCGTCTGGCCTCTCGCCTCTGTTGCTTGGTGAGGGCTTCTCCAATCCTTACTTCCGGTTCGTCCTCTCCGGAGGTTGCTGGAGCCGGGTTTGAACGACCCGAAGAGGAGGGAGATGGGGAAAAATCAACCATCAGGCTTTCCCGTTCCTGCCAAGGTTTTAACAGGTTGACATGGTATATTTGTTCAGGTTTCCGCCTACCGGGCTGCAATACCTTATAGTTGACCACCCCGACTCTTTCCTTTATCTCATAGGGGCCTTGCCACTGAGCCAGGAATTTACTCTCCGCCGTGGGGATCAATACCAACACCCGATCCCCGGGTTTAAAGGTCCGCACGGTGGCTTGTCTATTGTAGCGGCCGCTTTGCGTGGCCTGAGCCTCCTGTAAATGCTCCTTCACAATTGGCATGACCGCGCTTATGCGGTTCTGCATTCCTAAAATGTGTTCAATCACACTTTTATGGGGGGTGGGCTCTTGCTCCCATGTTTCCTTTGCCAGGTCCAACAATCCCCGGGGGTGTCGCCCGTATAACAACTCAAAAGGCGATAACCCCGTGGATGCCTGTGGCACCTCTTGTATGGCAAACATCAAATAGGGAAGCATCATATCCCAGTCTTTTCCGTCTTTGGAAATCACCCTTTTGAGCATGGTTTTCAGGGTTTTATTGAATCGTTCCACTAAACCATCCGTCTGAGGATGATACACAGACGTACGCAACTGCTTGATCTGGAGTAGCCGGCATAGCTCTTTGGTCACTTTAGACATGAATGGGGTCCCCTGATCCGTAAGGATCTCCTTGGGCAACCCCACCCGGCAGAACACAGCAAACAACTCCCGAGCTATAAGCTTCGCCGCAGTATGTCTGAGAGGTATCGCCTCTGGATACCGGGTGGCATAGTCAACGATCACTAGGATATGTTGGTGCCCTCGAGCAGACTTTATGAGGGGCCCCACCAGATCCATCCCTATCCGTTCAAAAGGGACTTCTATAATGGGTAACGGTACCAACGGACTGCGAAAGTGGGTCAGGGGTGCGGTAAGCTGACACTCCGGGCAGGTTTCACAGAACCGTTTTACCTCCCCAAAGACCCCGGGCCAATAGAACCTTTGCAATATTCGCTCCTGCGTTTTCTTGACCCCTAGGTGGCCACTCATCAGGTGTTTATGAGCCAAGTCGAGGACCCGCCGGCGATACGGCTGGGGCACCACCAACTGCTCTACCCCCACGCCCCGTATTTCATCTACCCGGTAGAGTAAATCCTGCTTAAGAGCGAAATGGGGGTACCTTACCTGGGCACCGGGCAGCTGTGCCACCCCGTCAACTACTGTCACCCGACTCCGGGCATGTATTAATGTAGGGTCCTGGAGTTGGGCTGTCCCAAACGTATCCGGGGACGCCTCCAACTCCGGGATGGGCTCGACCATCTCAGCCTCTCCTGCCAATACCTCTAGGGGCGACCTATCGGGTTCACATTCTGTCCCTATCATGGGGACACCTACGGCAGGCGTCCCGGATTCAGGATTGTAGGGCTCAGGTCCCGGACTGACCAATATCTGAGGGGACTTAGGAGGTCCCTTCCATAAAGTCCAAAAATAGGGCAGATCCCTTCCTAGGATCACGTCATAGGGAAGAGTGTTAATAAGTCCCACCTCATGTTGCACCTGACCGCAAGGTGCTGTGATGGTGACAATCCCCGTGGGATAGTCTCGGCGGTCCCCATGTATGCAAACCACCCCCACGGTACGTCCTGTGGCCTTTACTTTGGCCCTTAGGGTTGATCGCACAAGGGTCACTAAGCTTCCGGAATCCAACAAGCCTGTAACCGGACATCCATTCACCTGTATTTGGCACAAGTGGGGCTCAGTCTCTGGGTAGACCAGGTCAGCGGTACACACCACCTGGGCATACATTGAACCCCGCCGGGTAACCCCACAATCCATGGGCTCCGTGGTGAGTGGACACTGGGCTTCCATATGTCCCACCCGCTGGCACCGCCAACATCTAATAGGGAAGGAAACCCCCTTGACGAGTTGTCGTTTAGGGTACATAGCCTTCCGGACCTCAGGGACGGAGGGTGCGGCCTCAGACGGGACGGTAGCGGACTCCCGCACCGGTGTCAGCGGTGGGTCCTTGGCCCTAGGCTTGGAGGGGCCGGACCGACGGGCGGTACACAAAGTCTCAGTGTCCCGGATCAAGTCCTGCGTAGCCACATGCCGCTCTACCAGGCCCACTAATTGGTCCAGGGTACTTGGGTCGCCCTGTCCA
>NW_027445381.1:0-34002 GCF_048569485.1 Anomaloglossus baeobatrachus | reverse complement strand
ATATAAGATATATCATGAATGACTACTGCATAATGAACGCTAGCATGAAAAAAGAAAGGAATCCATAAAAATAAATAATAAATGGTGCACATATGTTAGAGCCCCACCGAAGGACAAAAAAAGTCTGATGGAAATAGAGAGCATATAGGAACAATAAGAATGTGCAACAGAGAGGAAGGTGAGAATGCAGGATCAATCACTGCCTGTCAGATATTAATAATCAGGGAAATAACTCTGGAGCAGACGCACAAATTAGGGTCTTACCTGGTAAGGTAACAAATAATTAATAGTAGTTGCACTCACCTATTAAGGTTGTGCCAGTCACAACCCCTAAATGCACGTTACAAATGGCGACAGCCGCAGCCCCTAGTAGAAGAGCAATAACGTATAGGAGGAAAATCGGGTGCGTGCCGCGCTGTCACCAAAGGAAACTGATGTTAATTATTTCATCTCTTTATTCTTTTTTCCGGTCAATGTGTTTCAGAGATCACTGTCTCCTTCATCAGGGCAAAAAAAGAACAGTATGCAATCAAAGGAGGAAGAACCTCTATATATACACATATGGAGCTACGTCAGAGGACTGACTGCTGTATTTCAAATACTGCCGGGATGGTCAACTGTTACAATACCGGCCATAAAAGTTCTCAAGTGATATATTGAGAAACATTTATAAAATCACTGGGGTATAGTGTTTCAAATTTCATCAGCTTTTTGAGACAAAAATCAGAAAAAGAAGAAGAAGAAGGACAAAATGAAAAAAAGAAAAAAAAGAAGAAAAAAAAAACAAAAAGGGAGCATTGAGCTCCAGACCCTGTATTGAGTCTTAGAAGTGTAGTGACAAGTGCATCTGTCCACAACCCTGTAAGGGTGAACGGGATGACGGACAAGAAAAATTATGTTCGTGGCAAAAAATGGTGGTGTTGCTATATAAAATTGCATTAAGAATAAAGAAAGGAAAAATTTCTTTATAAAAGTAGTGAAGAAAAAAGTGGAAAAAAGGGGAGTGTAAGCCATTTTACTAATAAATAGTGATGAGCGAGCATGCTTGTTACTACTCGGTACTCGCACGAGTATCACTGTACTCGGTCTACTCGACGGGGACCGAGTAATCTCGCGATACTCGTGCTGTACTCGTGGTCTTCATCCCTGCATGTTGGCGCTCTTTTGAGAGCCAGCCCTCATGCAGGGATTGGCTGGCAGACCACTGCAATGCCACAGCCCTGTTAGTTGTGGAATTGCAGTGATTGGCCAGCCTGCACAGCGTGACCGAGCCTTTATACCGGCGGGCGCGCTGTGCTCTGCTCACAGCTATCCAGACAGTCAGTGCAGGGAGAGGGTCGCTGCTTCGGGGAAAGGTTTGCGGCCATTTATAGCTATTTCCGTAGCAGGGCTGCAAACAGTGTGACCAAAAGTCCTTCTCAGGACTATTCTAGTTGTATACAGGCAGGCAGGGTATAGCCAGGTCGGAGTACAGTAGCAGAGTCCTTCTCAGGACTATTGTTGCTGTATACAGGCAGGGTATAGCCAGGTTGGAATACAGGCTAGTGACCAAAAGAGTCCTTGTCAGGACTATTGTAGCAGAATACAGGCAGGATGGCAGGCAGGCAGGGTATATAGCCATTCCTAGCGGTGACCGTATACCAGCCTTCATCATATCTGGGGCTGGTGTACACAGTCTAAAACAGTCCTGATAGTGTCAGACTTCTCAGCAATTGTCGCTCCTAAAACCTGTTAGGTTCCTAGTGCGTCCGTGCTTGCATTTAAAAACCGCACGTGTGTGCCTGTCGGTGGCAGCGTACAGGTGCACTTGTGTGCGTTTTTACCAAACTATTATATAACGCACAAGTGTAGTGTATAATACACGTCAGTCAGCAGTGGCTGATAGTGTCAGAGTTCTCGTCATTAATTTTTGCTCCTAAAACCTGTGTTAGGTTCTTAGTGCGTCCGTGCTTGCATTTAAAAACCGCACGTGTGTGCCTGTCGGTGGCAGCGTACAGGTGCACTTGTGTGCGTTTTTACCAAACTATTATATAACGCACAAGTGTAGTGTATAATACACGTCAGTCAGCAGTGGCTGATAGTGTCAGAGTTCTCGTCATTAATTTTTGCTCCTAAAACCTGTGTTAGGTTCTTAGTGCGTCCGTGCTTGCATTTAAAAACCGCACGTGTGTGCCTGTCGGTGGCAGCGTACAGGTGCACTTGTGTGCGTTTTTACCAAACTATTATATAACGCACAAGTGTAGTGTATAATACACGTCAGTCAGCAGTGGCTGATAGTGTCAGAGTTCTCGTCATTAATTTTTGCTCCTAAAACCTGTGTTAGGTTCTTAGTGCGTCCGTGCTTGCATTTAAAAACCGCACATGTGTGCCTGTCGGTGGCAGCGTACAGGTGCACTTGTGTGCGTTTTTACCAAACTATTATATAACGCACAAGTGTAGTGTATAATACACGTCAGTCAGCAGTGGCTGATAGTGTCAGAGTTCTCGTCATTAATTTTTGCTCCTAAAACCTGTTAGGTTCTTAGTGCGTCCGTGCTTGCATTTAAAAACCGCACGTGTGTGCCTGTCGGTGGCAGCGTACAGGTGCACAATTTGCACAAACTTTGATATAACGCCCAAGTCTAGTGAATACACGTCAGCACAGCATTGCAAAATGCGCAAGGGCGTTGGCAAGGAACAAGGAAGTGGACGTGATGGTGGTGCAGGCAGAGGCCGAGGTCGTGGGCAAGCTCTAATTTTGCCACAACAAAGGGCCACATCTAGTCGCTCGCACGTCCTGTCCCAAATTCTTGGGGACCGCAGCAGTACACCGCTCTTGAAACAAGACCAGTGTCAACAGGTTGTTAGTTGGATAGCGGATAATGCTTCCAGTCAGATTGGCACCACCACAAACACTCTGTCTTCCACACGGTCAAGTGTCAGTAGCCGTGATACTGCACCGCACATTTCAGAACCTGATCCTCCTTCCTACCACAAGGCTGAGTACACGTCCTCGGACATTAATGATCCCACACTTGGACACTCGGAAGAGCTGTTCACGTTTCCATTCGCACATTCTGGCCTCTCGCCAGCTCATGTTGAAGTGGGTCATGAGGAGATCGTATGTACAGATGGCCAAATATTTGAGCAGCCACGTTCTCACGAAGTTGGCAACGTGTCTCAACAAGGGGTGGACGATGATGAGACACAATTGTCAGGAAGTCAGGAGGAGGAGCAGGGTGCGGAAGAGGAAGACGACGTGGTGGATGATCCAGTAACTGACCCAACCTGGCAGGAGGATATGCAGAGCGAGGACAGCAGTGCACAGGGGGAGGGAGGCGTAGCATCCCAACAGGCAGTAAGAAGCAGGGTGGTGGCTCCAGGCAGAAGTCAGGCAACCGTTCCCCGGAACAACAACACGACACAAGGTGCCTGTACAAATGTTAGGTCTTCCCGAGTCTGGCAGTTTTTTAAGTTGGATCCAGATGATTCTAAAAAGGCCATTTGCAACACCTGCCGTGCCAGCATCAGCAGGGGTACCAAAACTAGCAGCCTGACCACCACCAGCATGATCAGGCACATGTCAGCCAAGCACCCGACTTTGTGGGAAGTACAACAGAGTCGAGGAGCAGTGCTTGCTAATGTCATTGCTACGTCTTCGCTGGTTGTGCATGCGAGCCAATCCCCTGTCCATGCTGCCTGCGAACAAGCCTCCTCCGGTCCTGCACCTGCAGTTGCCTACTCAGAAATAACACCATCATCAAGCACGTCCTTGTCCCAGCGCAGCGTTCAGTTATCCATTCAGCAAACCTTTGAACGCAGGCGCAAATACACTGCCAACACCCCACATGCCACAGTTCTAAATGCTAACATTTCGCGACTGCTTGCGCTGGAAATGTTGCTTTTTAGGCTGGTGGAGACAGAAGCATTCCGCGACCTGATGGCGGCAGCTGTCCCACGTTACTCGGTCCCCAGCCGCCACTATTTCTCCCGGTGTGCCGTCCCCGCGTTGCATAACCACGTGTCACAAAACATCACACGTGCCCTGAACAACGCTGTTTCACCCAAAGTCCACCTAACCACAGACACGTGGACAAGTGCTTGTGGGCAAGGCCGCTACATCTCGTTGACGGCACACTGGGTTAATATTGTGGAAGCTGGGACCCAGTCTGAGCGAGGGACGGAACACGTCCTTCCCACACCAAGGTTTGCAGGCCCTACCTCAGTCAGTGTTTCACCCACACTCTACAGCTCCGGAATGTCATGCTCTTCAGCCTCCTCCTCCTCCTGCGCATCCTCATCCACTGTACCCTCCACACCAGTCCCAAGCTGGAAGCACTGCAGCACTGCCTCGGCGAAGCGGCAACAGGCTGTGCTGAAGCTAATCTGCATAGGTGACAAACCCCACAATGCAGAAGAGCTGTGGACAGCTCTGAAACAGCAGGCAGATCACTGGCTCACACCTCTGAACCTAAAGCCAGGAAAGGTCGTGTGTGACAATGGCCGGAACCTGGTGGCGGCTTTGAGGCGAGGCCAGCTGACACATGTTCCATGCGTGGCCCATGTGCTCAACCTCGTGGTTCAGCGGTTTCTAAAGTCATACCCAGAGCTGTCTGATCTGCTGGTAAAAGTTCGCCGCCTGTCTGCACATTTTCGAAAGTCACCTACTGCTTCAGCCGGCCTTGCCGGCTTTCAGCGCAGTTTGCATCTTCCGGCTCACAGACTGGTGTGTGATGTCCCCACGCGTTGGAATTCAACTCTGCACATGTTGGTCAGGATATGTGAGCAGAAGAGGGCAGTTGTTGAGTACCTGCATCACCTAAGCCGTCGGGAAATGGGTCAAACTCCACACATAACACCTGAGGAGTGGAGATGGATGTCCGACCTATGTACCATCCTCCAAAACTTTGAGGACTCCACCAAGATGGTGAGTGGTGATGACGCCATTATTAGCGTCACCATACCGCTACTCTGCCTTCTAAAACGGTCTCTGCTCAAAACCAAACATGATGCATTGCAAGCGGAGCGCGATGAGTTGCAGCAAGAAACAGTAGTGGGTGTGGGTGATAACACACAGCCCAGCCTCGTCTCATCACAACATGCAGTGGAGGACTATGACGAGGAGGAGGATGAAGACATGGAGCAAATCTCCGGCCAAATTGAGGATATGACATGCACACCAGTCATATCCTCGGTTCAGCGTGGCTGGCCAGAGGACAGGGTAGATGAGGAGGAGGAGGAGGAGGAGGAGGAGGACAGCATGTTCAGTCAACGTGTTGGTCAGGCTACTGAAGTCCTGGCTGTTAAGAGTCTGGCGCACATGGCTGACTTTATGGTAAGCTGCCTGTCTCGTGACCCTCGCGTTAAGAACATCTTGGCCGACAATCATTACTGGTTGGTAACACTGTTAGACCCACGCTACAAGGAGAACTTTATGTCTCTTATTCCCGAGGCGGAGAGGTCAACCAAAATGCAGCAGTTCCGGAAGGCCATAGTCACGGAAGTAGGCAAAGCATTCCCCTCACAAAACGCTAGCGGCATAGGTCAGGAATCAGTGGACAACCAAGGCGTACAGCCGAGAGAGGCACAAGTCCAATCCGCCAGAGGTAGGGGAACAGTCTTTAAGATGTGGGACAGTTTTCTCAGCCCCTCACGTACCACAGCCCCTGAGGTGCGGGGTAGTGCCACAAGAAATCCTAAGTTTGCCCAGATGCTCAAGGAGTACCTTGCAGATCGAACAACTGTACTCCGACATTCCTCTGTGCCTTACAATTATTGGGTATCCAAGGTGGACACGTGGCATGAATTGGCTCTCTACGCCTTGGAAGTCCTGGCCTGCCCTGCCGCTAGCGTTTTGTCAGAGCGTGTTTTTAGTGCCGCAGGTGGAATCATTACAGATAAACGCACCCGCCTGTCAACTGAAAATGCTGACAGGCTGACTCTGATCAAGATGAACAAGGGTTGGATTGGGCCAGACTTCACCACACCACCAGCAAATGAGAGCGGAATTTAAAGTTTGTAACGGGAATTTGCCATGTACCTCCAGTCACCCATGGGTACACACTTCTGGACTTTGGATAATCGCTGGACTGCTCCTCCTTCTCCTCATGCGCCACCATGATGACCGTTACAAGAGTTAGGCCTTTGTTTCAGGTATACCCCCAGTGGTAAATTTTTTCGCCCATTCTTTGCAGAATGGACATTACAACGACAGGAGACCCGCTCCTTTGCAATGGGAACAATGTTTTGAGGCCCTCATGCACGTCTCTATGCAGGGACAACGTGGAGCCTCCCAATTTTTGGCTGCCCTGCCAAAGGGCTATACTATAATACACCCACTTCCTGACAATGGACACTTAATGTTTTGAGGCCCTCATGCACGTCTCTATCCAGGGACAACGTGGAGCCTCCCAATTTTTGGCTGCCCTGCCAAAGGGCTATACTACAAAAGACCCACTTCCTGACAATGGACACTTAATGTTTTGAGGCCCTCATGCACGTCTCTATCCAGGGACAACGTGGAGCCTCCCAATTTTTGGCTGCCCTGCCAAAGGGCTATACTACAAAAGACCCACTTCCTGACAATGGACACTTAATGTTTTGAGGCCCTCATGCACGTCTCTATCCAGGGACAACGTGGAGCCTCCCAATTTTTGGCTGCCCTGCCTAAGGGCTATACTATAATACACCCACTTCCTGACAATGGACACTTAATGTTTTGAGGCCCTCATGCACGTCTCTATCTAGGGACAACGTGGAGCCTCCCAATTTTTGGCTGCCCTGCCAAAGGGCTATACTATAATACACCCACTTCCTGACAATGGACACTTAATGTTTTGAGGCCCTCATGCACGTCTCTATCCAGGGACAACGTGGAGCCTCCCAATTTTTGGCTGCCCTGCCAAAGGGCTATACTACAAAAGACCCACTTCCTTCCAATGGGCACTTCAGGTTTACAGGCCCTCATGCACGTCTCTATCCAGGGACAACGTGGAGCCTCCCAATTTTTGGCTGCCCTGCCTAAGGGCTATACTATAATACACCCACTTCCTGACAATGGATACTTAATGTTTTGAGGCCCTCATGCATGTCTCTATCCAGGGACAACGTGGAGCCTCCCAATTTTTGGCTGCCCTGCCAAAGGGCTATACTACAAAAGACCCACTTCCTTCCAATGGGCACTTCAGGTTTACAAGCCCTCATGCACGTCTCTATCCAGGGACAACGTGGAGCCTCCCAATTTTTGGCTGCCCTGCCAAAGGGCTATACTACAAAAGACCCACTTCCTTCCAATGGGCACTTCAGGTTTACAGGCCCTCATGCACGTCTCTATCCAGGGACAACGTGGAGCCTCCCAATTTTTGGCTTCCCTGCCTAAGGGCTATACTATAATACACCCACTTCCTGACACTGGACACTTAATGTTTTGAGGCCCTCATGCACGTCTCTATCCAGGGACAACGTGGAGCCTCCCAATTTTTGGCTGCCCTGCCTAAGGGCTATACTACAATAGACCCACTTCCTTACAATGGGCACTTCAGGTTTACAGGCCATCATGCACGTCTGCATGCAGGGGCATTGGTGAACCTCACAATTTTGGACTGCCCTGGCAAAGGAAAATACTACAAAGACTCAGTTCCTCAAAATGGGCACATTAGACTCAGAGGCCTTTATGTACGTCTCTTCTCAGGGACATCGGAGTGCCACACAATGTTTTACGTAAAATCTTTCATGTATTGATCTCAAAAAGTAACATACATTAGCTCTATCTCACTATTGGGTATGTGCCCTTAACATTTCCGCTATGAAAAATCATTTTGGTGTCATTTTGGAAGGTTTTCTGGTGAGTCCGTAAAAATGGCGTAAAACGCGGACAAAATTATTCACAGCTGTGACTTTTGAGTGATAAATGCTTCAAGGGGTCTTCCCCATGCTGTTGCCATGTCATTTGAGCACTCTTCGGAGACTTTTGTGCCATTTTTAGGGTTTCTACATGCTGCCGGTGGTCATTTCACAAAAATACTCGGGTCTCCCATAGGATAACATTGGGCTCGGTGCTCGGGCCGAGTACACGAGTATCTTGGGAGACCGAGAGAAGACTGCCTATGGGACCGTTTTGCTGTACTTGGATGATGTGATTGTGTACTCACAGACGTATGAAGCCCACCTGGAGCACCTAGCCGAGGTGTTCGCGTCCCTTGCCAAGTATGGGATGAAGTTGAAGCCCTCAAAGTGTCATCTGCTGAAACCCAGAGTGCAGTACCTAGGACATGTGGTTGGTGCGGAAGGTGTCGCCCCCAACCCCGAGAAGATCACCGCCATCCAAGACTACATAAGGTACATAAAAGGTACATAAAATGAGAATAATGGGGATAGGGGAAAATATGTGTAACTGGGTTAAAAACTGGCTCAGTGATAGGAAACAAAGGGTGGTTATTAATGGTACGTACTCGGACTGGGTCTCAGTTCATAGTGGTGTACCACAGGGGTCAGTATTGGGCCCGCTTCTTTTCAACATATTTATAAATGACCTTGTTGGGGGCATGCGGAGTAGAATTTCAATATTTGCAGATGATACTAAACTCTGCAGGGTAATCAATACAGAGGAGGATAATTTTATATTACAGGGAGATTTATGTAAATTGGAGGATTGGGCTGAGAAGTGGCAATTGAAGTTTAATGTAGATAAATGTAAGGTCATGCACTTGGGTAGAGGAAATAACATTTATGATTATGTACTTAATTGTAGAACACTGGGTAAAACAGACACAGAAAAAGACTTGGGTGTATGGGTGGATGGTAAACTTCACTTTAGTGGACAGTGTCAGGCAGCTGCTGCCAGGGCTAATAAAATAATGGGATGTATTAAAAGAGGTATAAGTGTTCATGAAAAAAATATAGTTCTACCTCTGTACAAGTCACTAGTGCGACCGCACGTAGAATACTGTGTACAATTCTGGTCACCGATATATAAGAAGGACATAGCTGAACTGGAGAGGGTGCAAAGAAGAGCGACCAAGATTATTAGAGGAATGGGGGGGATGCAATACGAAGACAGGTTATTAAACTTGGGGTTATTTAGTCTGGAAAAACGAAGGCTTAGGGGAGATCTAATCACAATATATAAATATATGAGGGGACAGTACAGAGACCTTTCCAAAGATCTATTTACACCTAGGCCTGCGACTGGAACACGGGGGCATCCGCTACGTCTTGAGGAAAGAAGGTTTAATCATAATCCCACCAAGGACACTATCTGCAAGGAGTTTGTATGTTCTCCCCGTGTTTGCGTGGGTTTCCTCCGGGTACTCCGGTTTCCTCCCACACTCCAAAGACATACAGATAGGGACTCTAGATTGTGAGCCCCAATGGGGACAGTGTTGCCAATGTATGTAAAGTGCTATGGAATTAATAGCGCTATATAAATGAATAAAATTATTATTATTATTATTATAATCACAGACGAGGATTCTTTACTGTACGAGCAGTGAGACTATGGAATTCTCTGCCGCATGATGTTGTAATGAGTGATTCACTACTAACATTTAAGCAGAGCCTGGATGCCTTTCTTGAAAAATTTAATATAACCAGTTATGTATATTAGATTTTATGACAGGGTATTGATCCAGGGAACTAGTCTGATTGCTGGATGTGGAGTCAGGAAGGAAATTTTTTCCCCATTGGAACTTGTTTGCCACATTGGGTTTTTTTGCCTTCCTCTGGATCAACATGTTAGGCTACGGGTTGAACTAGATGGACTTAGAGTCTCCCTTCAACCTTAAAACTATGATACTATGATGACTGGCCGAGACCGACCACAGTGAGGGAAGTGAGGCAGTTTCTGGGCCTGGTGAAATATTACCGTCGCTTCATTAAGGGGTACACAAAGATGGCTGCCCCCATGCAAGACCTCCTCGTAGGACAGACCAAGGGTGGTAGATCCCTAGTAGCCCCATTGGTGTGGGAAGAAAAGCATGAGGAATCCTTCCGCCAGCTGAGAACAGCCCTGACCGGAGAGGAAATCCTA
Source organism: Anomaloglossus baeobatrachus (assembly GCF_048569485.1). Lineage (NCBI taxonomy): Eukaryota > Metazoa > Chordata > Amphibia > Anura > Aromobatidae > Anomaloglossus > Anomaloglossus baeobatrachus. Next base: position 23,996 of record NW_027445381.1, on the reverse strand, counting down.
GCGTACCCTGACTACAGCCGCCCATTCATCCTCTACACCGACGCCAGCAATGTGGGCTTGGGGGCTGTTCTATCCCAGGTCCAAGACAGAAGGGAAAAGGTAATAGCTTATGCTAGCCGAAAACTCCGACCGACTGAGAGGAACCCTGAGAACTACATCTCCTTCAAGCTTGAGCTCTTGGCACTGGTGTGGGCTATCACCGAGCGGTTCCGCCATTACCTGGCAGCAGCCAAGTTCACCGCGTACACAGACAATAACCTGCTGACCCATCTAGATACGGCCAAGCTGGGCGCGTTGGAGCAGCGGTGGGTGACCAGGTTAGCCAACTACGATTTCACCATCAAGTACCGGGCCGGCCGTACCAACGTCAATGCCAATGCACTCTCCCGGATGCCCCACCTGTCGGAAGAGGGGCCAGAGGATGATGACCTCGAAGAGATCGAGTTGCCTGCATTTCACCGGCCATTCACTGAGAAGGTGCACGTCTACCAACAACGGGTGAACCTGGATCCGCTGCCCCGACAGGACTGGCAGGAAGCTCAGGACCAGGCACCTGCTGTCCGCCTGGTCAAGACTCTAGTGGAACAGGGTTCTGCTGGGATAGACCCTGCTGCCCCTGCCGAAGCCCAACGTCTGTGGCAAGAACGGACCCGGCTATACCTACACCAGGGGAAGTTGTATCGCGAGCTGATTAATCCAAAGACTCACGAGAAGATCCGCCAGCTGGTGATTCCCCAGGCTAACGTGCCCACCGTCCTGCAAGCATACCATGATGGTGCAGTGCACTTCGGGTGGAAGAAGCTAGAGATGTTGTTAAGAGAGCGGTTCTATTGGAGTGGAATGCGGGAATCTGTGGAGGCCTGGTGCCGAGAATGTGGCCCTTGCGCATTGAGAAGGAAGGACGAGGCCAGCCAGAAGGCACCCCTACACCCGATCATTACACACCAACCGCTGGAGCTGGTTGCCCTTGACCATGTAAAGCTCACCCCCAGCCGAAGTGGGTACACCTACGCTCTGACCATCGTAGACCACTACTCGAGGTTCCTGGTGGTTGTCCCAGTTAAGGACTTAACCGGCCGCACCGCTGCTAAGGCTTTCCAGGCTTATTTCTGTTGACCGCATTGGTACCCGGAGAGGGTGCTTACCGACCAGGGTCCGGCCTTTGAAGCAGAGGTATTCCAGGAATTCTGCCAGTTGTACGGCTGCAAGAAAATCCGGACCACGCCTTACCACGCCCAAACCAATGGCATTTGTGAAAAGATGAACCACTTGGTCCTGGGCCTCCTCAAGACGTTACCACTGGAAGAGCGGAACCTGTGGCTGGAGAAGCTACCTGACCTGGTCGATATGTACAACAACATCCCTTCCAGCTCTACGAAATGCACTCCAGCATACCTGATTAGAGCTCGTCCCGGCCGGCTACCAGTGGATCTGGAAATGGGCTTGGAAGCTTCAGAAGCACTCCTGTCGACAGCTGAATGGGACACTCGGCGGAGGACACAGTACCGACAGGTCCAGGAGTATGTTGAAAAGAACTTGTGCCGGAGTCGGGGACAACAGGAGCAGTGCTTCAACAAGAAGGCGCCTGCCGGTTCCTTCAAACCTGGGGATGTAGTGCTGAAGCGGAAAAGAAGGGCCCACAAGCTGGATGATCAATGGGAAAAAACCCCGTATGTAGTCCAGCCCACAGGATGGGAGAATGGGAAGGCCTACCAGATCAGCCGTGACCAGGGGGGGACTTTGACCACGGTTTCCCGAGACCACCTGAAGAAGTGCCCACCAGCATTGAGAGTAGCGGATGAGGCTCCAGTTCCCAGTCCAGTGGAGAAGGAAAAAGAGGTAATCCACACCATGATGGGTGATTTTCCAGCAGACTGGCCTACACAGAACGGTGCGGTGATCCTTCCAGTGATACTGTTCCCACAACCCGTGGATGAAGAAATGATGGAAACGGTTAACCGCGAGCCAGTGCCCAGGGATGTACCTGTACCCAGCTCCCCTACGCCTCCGCCTGCCCCACATGATAGCAGGGAGGAGGAACTGACTGTTCCCTCTGCCCCACTGCCTGTCACCACTGACACCGGACCCCGAAGGTCCACTCGCCCCAACCTAGGTAGACCCCCACTTAGGTACAGGGAAACTACTCTTTAAAAGGGGGGGGCTTTATGTGTTGAGTGTACCAGTTTGAAAGTTTTAAATGATAAGTAAAGATGATCAACCAAAGAAGTTTACCTGATTGAACCGTGATTAAACCGGCCGTTGCCGGCAACTGTTGTCCCCGTAGGGACTGTGCAACCATTGCGTAAGGAACTGCTTACGGACAAGCCCGAGAACTTGCAGGGCAACCACAAACTTAGTGCAATGTAAATAAAAATGTTTGTTGGCTTGACACCGTTACCGCCTCCGGAGAGGCTGATTTGGGAGGATGGGCCTGGAGGAAAGGGATGGCCTAGGCCCGCCACTACCGTAACCGGTGGCGATCCTCCGGGGGTTCAGGGGTCCCCTTGGACGTGGGCCCCCTGAAAGAGACAGAACCCGCTCGGGCAACTTGGTGCTGGACTGGGGTCAAGGGGTGCTGCCCGCTTCTTAGGGGCAGCATCAGGGCCAGGTTGTTTGGGTGGGAGAAGAGCGGAAGCTGTACCGTTGTAAAATGTTTATGATGCTTTTACATGTTTTACCGTTTTATTCTTTTTCAGTTGTGAAAATAAAACCGGTGATGGACGGGCAGCCCGCGGACGGTCTGCATTTTACTATAGGGGAATGTGGCGCCCTGGACAAGCCAGGTCGTCACAGGTACTACACCAACACACTCTACACTCCGGCTAGGCACACCGAAGCTAAACACAAATCCTAGTTGCCTTCCTCCAGGGGCTGATGTCCACACCAGGGGGTGGGCCAGGCGGTTGATCCCACCCACCGAGGAGTTCACAGTCCTGGAGGCGGGAAAAGGAGTCAGATTAGAGATCAGTTTTGGAGTTAGAGAAGTGAAGAGGAGAGGAGACTGACCGTGTCCGGGTGTGTGGCCCGGGCACTCAGCAAGGTTGGCAGACGGTGGTGACCTTCTGCAGGAGAGGCTGATTGGAGTGAACCGTACGGACCGGGGATGGGCGGTGGCCCGCCGGTACCAGATCGGGGAGTGAAGAGAAGCCAGCACCATCCGGCAGGGCCTACGGACCCCGACCAGGCTAGGAGTCGCCGTAAAACCGGTCAAATCCGTTAGCGACGGGAACCTCCAGGGTTTCCCAGCAGTCAAGACCCGATTGAAGGCAACAGCTCACACCGTAGAGGGAAGCACAGTCACCGCCAAGGCTACAGTTCCCAGGGCCAGAGCCTGCGGGCAAAAGGGGCTCCCTCAGCATCCATCCAAGCTGGGGAGCGGGTTACCGGTGGGAAGCCCGCTAGATTTTGGGGGAATAAAAGGGGTCCAACACCACATCCCCACAGGTGCACACCCACCCATCAAAGAGAGCTATAAGCCAATACCACCTTCACATTGCCAGTGTACCAAGGACATGTTGAGCAACATGAAGGCGGCTGGGGTTATCCGTGACAGTTGTAGCCTTTGGGCAGCTCTGTTGATCCTGTTAAAAAAGAAGGACGGCACCACTCCCCGTATTGAGGAATCGCTAGCTGCATTGAGAACTGCAAATTATTTTTCTACCCTTGATCTCACTAGTCACTATTGGCAAGTGTCCGTTGCTGAGGCAGACCGGGAGAAGACCGCCTTCGCCACCCCTATGGGTCTCTGCGAGTTCAAAAGCATGCCCTTCGAGCTGTGCAATGCGCCAGGAACCTTCCAGAGGCTGATGGAATGCTGCTTGGGACAAGATTTTAGGGTGTATAAAAAGGGAGATTAGATCCCGTGATCCCAACGTATTGTTACACCTCTATAAATCACTTGTAAGGCTACATCTGGAATATGGGAACCAGTTTTGGGCTCCACATTTTAAAAAGGACATTCAGAAGTTAGAGTCAGTTCAAAGGTGGGCAACTAGACTACTACAAGGAATGGAAGGCCTCCCATATGATGACAAGTTGAAAAAGTTATTAAGTGATTATTGGCTGCAATGGGGCTTTCTGGCTGGTGCCAGCCTCTCTTCTTAGCACACAGGAACCACAATCCCTACACCATGCTTCAATGGATTCTCTCATCCCAGCCCAGTAAAACTACATATTTTACACAGTCATAAGCAGCCAAAAGGGATCTATTCTATTCAATTGCAAATGATCTAGATAAGACTGAGAATAAGATACTGCACGGGACATAGCAGAGTTGGTCAAGTTGAGTGGAGATGAGTTTGCTATTTGGCACAGCTTTTTGCATCAATAAAGCAAGTAAAAGGTGTGAAAGATAAAAAAAAGGGTGAAAGTGTGAAAAGTGAATTGGCCAAATTGAGGTGCATATAAAGTTTTTGCTTTCTTTCAATTCACTAATGGGGCTCATTTGAATCAGGTGAATTGAGTTCTGCTTTTGGAAACTGGGTTAAGAAGGGGTGCACCGGTCCTGGAGGTACTGCAATACCAGGTCAATGCGTGGAGTGGACAGAGCAAGATTTTTTCCATCTCCTTGTTCTAAAAATCCATTTAATATATGGTCCCCAGAGAGGGGACGTATCAGATATTAAACTGATAAGAACAGATTTAATTTTTTTTTTTTTCTGTTTATCAGTAGGACTTCAAAATAACAAAGGTGATCGCCTCCCGTTGCCTGGGAACCGTCCAGGCACAAGAGGGCTATGTGTCACCAGAAGGCGCACACACTTCCTCAAGGCCGGCAGACGTGCAATCCCAGGCACCTTCCAGTACCGACCAAGGTAGCGTCCTCCGAAACTACACTTGATCTTAGCCAAAAGGCCGAGAAGCTATAACCCGAATTGGTTACGGCCTTGAGTGGCACCCTGGCCTATACCGGACACATCTTAGGGAGAGGGAGACAAACCCACACCTACAGAAGACATTTTGTCACCCAAGCCAACCCTTGAAAAGGCTGTTTTGCAGAGCAAAAACAAGAAGAATGGTGCTTTTTGCAGCCGCCGCCCACTGCAATGAATCTGAATAACTCCTCCTTTTGGACACAAGCACCTCCCCTCCCCCTTGCAGTCTTTCCAATTCATGATACAAAAAGACGGACGGACAGGACAGGACAGGACAGGCTGCCTGACTTTCCGTCACTGCCACCCTTTGCCATCCTTGCCCGTAGAAAGCCCTTTCATCATCCCCAAACCCTAATCTTTTCCCTTCCCTTCCCAGATGCGTCTCACTCCCTTTCATTAGGAAGTGAGCGCAGCCTTTTCTCCGTTCTGCACATGCGCGACGTTAAACACAAATGCGCAGGCGTGCGTTCCATTACCCTCACTGCATTCCACTCCCATACAGGAAGTGGGCGCAGCTATTACTACGGTCGCACATAAAAGAACCCACGGCCACCACTGCACATAGCTGACTCCACCACAGGACACCCACTTCTACACCAACGCAGGTAAGACAGGATCGGCACCTCTATGCTCCCGTTACAATCAGGCTCAGTCACCATGTGATAACGCTCTCAACTCTTTAGTTGCAGGCTCCCCTTGCTTCACCTCCACTGGCTGTGCTGCCATTTCCTCTCCCACCTGGAAGGTATACTTTATTCCACTATTTTCCTGTTTCTCTCTTCCCCCTTTTCCCATAACCTACTTTTATCTGCATTTGTGGGGTATCTATATGCTATTTACATCATAGTTTTATTCATTAATATGGAAGGGAAGAGTGCCCATGAGAGTGTTGAACTGCGGAGAGCAAGAGATTAAGCTGCTCCGATTTGCCACCATTGATAAGCTGTTCTCAGTAGATACACATGCTATCCAAACAGCAGCATCCACCATTGTTCAGCCCACCCATTCAGTGACAGCTCACCAAGTCAGCCAGATGAGTGGTGTAAGGAATTACACGTAGGCACTGACTCCACACCTTCACATCACAAGAAGGGGGTCTACAGGCTAGTGCAAGAATACGAGCAAGTCTTCAGCAAACATCCGCTAGACTTTTGAAGAATAAAAGGGGTCAAACACTACATCCCCACAAGTGCACACCCACCCATCAAAGAGAGATATAAGCCAAAACTACCTGCACATTACCAGTGTACCAAGGACATGTTGAGCAACATGAAGGAGGCTGGGGTTATCCGTGACAGTTGTAGCCTCTGGGCAGCTCCGTTGGTCCTGTTAAAGAAGAAGGACAGCACCACTCCCCTGTATTGAGGAATAGCTAGCTGCATTGAGAACTGCAAATTATTTTTCTACCCTTGATCTCACTAGTCGCTATTGGCAAGTGTCCGTTGCTGAGACAGACCGGGAGAAGACCGCCTTTGCCACCCCGATGGGTCTCTGCGAGTTCAAAAGCATGCCCTTCGAGCTGTGCAATTTGCCAGGAACCTTCCAGAGGCTGATGGAATGCTGCTTGGGACACCGAAACTTTGAAACGGTACTGCTATACCTTTATGATGTTATTGTTTATTCTAAAGCAAACAAGATTTTAGGGTGTATAAAAAGGGAGATTAGATCCGGTGAGCCCAACGTATTGTTACCCCTCTATAAATCACTTGTAAGGCCACATCTGGAATATGGGGTAAAGTCCTGAGCAGGTTGATAACCATTGGTTTGAGCATGGTAGGGTGTAGTGCGCATCTTCCTGCATCGGTAAAAGCTGCAGAAGTCCTTGAAGATTTCCGCTTCAAAGGCTGTGCCTTGATCTGTGAGGACTCTCTCTGAGTAGCCATGAGGTCTGCATAAGTGTGCTTGGAAGACCTTCGCTGCAGTATGGGCCATTAGATCTTTGACTTGTACCACAACCATAAATCTCGAGTAGTTGTCTACCATCGTAAGTGCATACGTGAGCTCGCCTCGATATTCTGCAACAAAACTCCCTTTTTCGATTTCAGTTTCAGCAAACACTCCTCTTCCTGTAGAAAATATTTATCATTACCTAAGACAGTCATTCTAATGCATGACAATATTAAGGCAATTTAGTTAAAACTTGTTTTAACTCACCTTTAAGGGGATTGATGTATTTCATGGTCAATCCAGGTTTGTCAGTGATGGCACTGACATAATGTATGGCGTCTTTTTCGGGCGTTATCCTTTGCCTTTTCATTGTGAAAATCCAGTTGCCTATATCAAAGCAAATTCTACTACTTGTAAAGTATGCAGAAAATGAAATGTAGAACATATAACATCAACTGCTTAGGAACGCATCATAGGTTAGTACTTAAAAGGATATTGTCATGTTCTAGTCATAATGCAAGCTGGACATTTTTCATGTTACCCTGTAATCGCCGGCCTGTTCTAATGCTCACAAGCCAAGATATAGGCTCAGCTGCTAAGGCTTCCCTCTGCCTTCTGAATGAAACTTGAATATGTCTGGGTCACTGTGTATATAGCAGGTGCTCAGAAAAAATAACAGTCAATTCAATAGAAATAGCTCTGGCACACTATAGTGATCAATAACGTAAGAAAAGAACTCTTGGAATGCTGAAAATTCTTTATTTGTGCAAAAGGATAATTCATCCAACGTTTCGACCTTGTTTTTAGGTCTTTATCAAGGATAAAGTTATCTAAGATCATAAAGGGTTACAAAACCATATAAACACGTAATTAGTACATAGTACAACATAACAGTACAATATATTGCTACTTGAGAGTACAATGGGTCAAATGACCATGATGCACATACAAAAAATTTTTCCAAAGCCATAGTGAAAACATTTGTACTGAGGAAAGAAAATTTCCACATGACCTATCTGGAGAAACATTCTGGATCAAACAACCAAAAATAGTCAAGCAGGTAAATACACACCTATATGGATAACAGGATGATATGTGTTCAATTGTATAGCGTCATTGCCATTAAGGTACAAATGGAAAACTTGCAATCCTATATAGTGAAGGAAATGAACACATATCATATCAAAGAACACAGGAACATGGGTGTGAGAAAAACCTCAATGTTTATACTTTGTTCTTTATAATGGTGTGAACATGTATATGTCTCAGTACCTTATGCACTTGAGAATTCTAGTGAGTAGATCATGAAAGCCTATTTCAGAACTGGAATCGGTAAATAATTGTAGGTGGAATCTAAATGAAAAGATGGTACAAGTGTTATCATGACACGTGGGCTATAACACAATGGACCGTGTGACAAAGAAGAAAGGAGAGAAAGAAGAGGAAGAAAATGCAACTACCTGTAACATTACGTGATAGTCACTGGTAAGTATCACTTGACAATTCAAATGAAAAAGGATTCCTTTATTAAAGGGTTCTCAGTCGCCTCAGGATCATGAAATACTAGGGTAAATGATATGAGAATGGGTAAGAAGCACCACTAAAGGAAATATGAGATGCAGGACATATATCTATAAACCCCTGAACTACATGATAGAAATAAAAAGAAGAAAAAAGAAAAAAAAGAAGAAAGAAGAAGAACACATAGAATGCGGAAAGAGAATGGGTACAACTACCTGAGTTACTGCAGGGAGGCCCCTGGTTGGTATTGTGAGGGTTAGTGGAATTCCTTCACTGAAGGGTTCTCAGTTGCCTCAGGTTCGTGAAAAATGCTATAGACAAATAATGCCCGGAGAAAAGGGGTTCATATACAGCGAATAATGGTAATACAAGGTACATGTGTCACATGTAATAGTATATATATATATATTGTACTAAGCTCTACACCAGAAATAGAAAGTAGTCCCTCTGCCTTCTGTCTAGGTGCCCTGAGTTATGTCCTGTAAACTGTCACAGGGACCCAGACACACATGTGTAGTAGGGGAATATCCCTGCTGAGATGCCAGTGCTAGAGCACTCGTTTGCTGTGGAGTTGAACGCTATGTGAGCAGTTCTTACCTTCAATGAGCAGAAGTCTCTTTTTTCAGATTTCAATATCTCTGTGGGTATCTGGCAGAAATATGGAATACTCTTTACTGCTAAGACCCTGTACACCACTCCCACTAAAGGGGGCTTTACACGCTGCGACATCGCTAATGCGGAGTCGTTGGGGTCACGGAATTTGTGACGCACATCCGGCCGCATTAGCGATGTTGCTGCGTGTGACACCGATGAGCGATTTTGCATCGCTGCAAAAACGTGCAAAATCGCTCATCGGTGACATGGGTCTCCATTCTCGATTATCGTTACTGCAGCAGTAACGATGTAGTTCGTCGCTCCTGCGGCAGCACACATCGCTCCGTGTGACACCGCAGAAACGAGGAACCTCTCCTTACCTGCCTCCCAGCCGCTATGAGGAAGGAAGGAGGTGGGCGGGATGTTCCGGCCACTCATCTCCGCCCCTCCGCTGCTATTGGGCGGTCGCTCAGTGACGTCGCTGTGACGCCGCACGGACCGCCCCCTTAGAAAGGAGGCGGTTCGCCGGTCACAGCGACGTCGCCGGGCAGGTAAGTATGTGTGACGGGTCTGGTCGGTGTTGTGCAGCATGGGCAGCGATTTGCCCGTGTCGCGCAACAGATGGGGGCGGGTATCCACACTAGCGATATCGGTACCGATATCGCAGTGTGTAAAGTAGCCTTTAATAAACTGTGTAAAGGATTTTAAGTAAAAATCCACAATAAACCAGCGCTAGATGGGTTTTTATAATTTTATTAATAGACCACAAATAAAAAATTTTTTGCTATCCTTGTTTCAAGACAGAGTATTTGATAATATACAATACACTGATTATTACTAAAACCAAGGACCACATAAAACAAGGACCACATAAAATAAAAAATGAAAGTAATGAGAATAAAATTCTTTTGTATAACCAATTAACTTCGAGGTGATACAATATTCACATTGATTTAGTTTTACCAGTCTAATGTAATGCCCCGGCCGGTGGCATATATTTTGTTTGGTTAATAATTTAGACTTATACAATGAAAGATGTACTATACCACCCCTGGCTAACTTACAAGTTTTAAGTTGTACAATATTTATGTACAAGTTTGCGACGTTATATTCATATATAGGAAGGCAAACAATATTGGCAATTTAGTGGCACCCACCATACGTAATCTTACAGCACCTAATAAGGGAGGATTATTTGACCTGAAAGGTTTTTTTCCATGCAAAAGCTGTATAGTATGTAAGAATACAAAAAATATTTCACGGAAATCCTTCTTACAGGGGCAGTCAGAAGTCATGATTAGAGAATTTATTACATGTCAATCAAAGGGAGTAGTATATTGAATTCAATGTCCCTGTCAGAAAAAATACATTGAGAGAACTATTAGACCCCTATGGAAAAGGGTGGGTGAGCACATTAGAAGTGTTAAAAATAAATGTACTAAGCACCCCCTATCCAGACATTATGTGTTAAAACATGGAGGGTCCTTTAAAGGATCCCAAGTATGGGGCGTACAAAAAATAACTAAGGATTGGAGAGGTGGCGATTTCATTAAAAAAATGTCACGAGCAGAAAGCCAATGGATTTTTGAATTGAACACCTTGAAACCATATGGACTCAATAATGATATAGAACTGTTTCCTTTTAATTAATTTATATTTTTATAGGTAGAGGAGTAATAGGTACTGATAATAATACGGAGAGAAGGAAAAAAAAAAAAAAAAAAAAAGCGATTGTCATGGAGATATATGTGTATATATGCATAATATATATTAAAATTGGTGCTTCACTTGCCCAAGGTTGATGTAGATATAAGGGGCTTTTCATATTATAGCAAATTTATATTACACCTTTATGATGTCCTTTTGTTAAATTTATTGTTGAAAAAAAGCATATGCATATATACACATTGTCTTCCCAGTATATGATGATACAAGCAAGGCTATATATAGGTCTTTTTAGAAAAACCTTTAGAAAAACCTTTGCACATAATTATATTATATGGCTATTATGAACGGTCTTTCACAAATTGATATATGTAGTGGTCATTGAATGTTGGTTGAATTTAAACATTGTTTAATTTTATGCAAATTATAACCAATTAAATATATGCATAAATAGTGCTCTAGGCAACAGCTGAGTTATCCTTGAGGAAGGGGGCCGTTACACGCCCCCGAAACGCGCGTCGGATCAGGACTCTGTTTTTGCCTACCTCACCTGTGCGGTGATAACCTGCCAAGTAATCTCTCCCTCGTGTGGAATCAACCGGCTTCCACTGGACACGGTACGGATTGCCTGCTGGAGAGGTTGAGAGGTTACCGCTGACATTTCCTTTGTCTGCAACCAGGATACATTGGTACCTCCAGCGGTTCTGCATTGCTCGTTTGGAAGCGGATCGGAGCCTTGTGTGGTGCTAACCTGCCAAGCAACTTCCTCCTGTGTGGAATCAGTCAGCTGACACTGGATACGGTCTGGACTGCCCGCTGGAGAGGCTGAGTAGTTACCGCTGATCTTATTGTTGTCCGCAGCCAACATCTTGGTGCTTTCAGTGGCTTCGTACTGCTTGATTTCGAAAGTACATTTGGGAGAATACGGGACCGGCTGGTTTGTGGCCTTGTGAAGTGTTATAAAGGCTCTGTAAAGAGGGATGTCGGTAACCATACATCTCCCCCAGAGCCAGCACTAGTCGCGGCCACTGGCCTCAAAACGTCCGCTCTGGAAGTCTAACAGGTCAATCCTGTACATAGCGGTTCCAGCCTAATCAACGGAGAAATCCGGGGTGTTTTTTGCGGTCAAGTTGTTGTGAGGTTTATTCCCCCAGGCCCTGGGGGCGAATATAACGTCGCAAACTTATATTGTACAACTTAAAACTTGTAAGTTAGCCAGGGGTGGTATAGTACATCTTTCATTGTATAAGTCTAAATTATTAACCAAACAAAATATATGCCACCGGCCGGGGCATTACATTAGACTGGTAAAACTAAATCAATGTGAATATTGTATCACCTCGAAGTTAATTGGTTATACAAAAGAATTTTATTCTCATTACTTTCATTTTTTACTTTATGTGGTCCTTGTTTTATGTGGTCCTTGGTTTTAGTAATAATTAGTGTATTGTATATTATCAAATACTCTGTCTTGAAACAAGGATAGCAAAAAATGTTTTATTTGTGGTCTATTAATAAAATTATAAAAACCCATCTAGCGCTGGTTTATTGTGGATTTTTACTTAAAATCCTTTACACAGTTTATTAAAGGCTACTTTACACACTGCGATATCGGTCCCGATATCGCTAGTGTGGATACCCGCCCCCATCTGTTGCGCGACACGGGCAAATCGCTGCCCATGCTGCACAACACCGACCAGACCCGTCACACATACTTACCTGCCCGGCGACGTCGCTGTGACCGGCGAACCGCCTCCTTTCTAAGGGGGCGGTCCGTGCGGCGTCACAGCGACGTCACTGAGCGACCGCCCAATAGCAGCGGAGGGGCGGAGATGAGTGGCCGGAACATCCCGCCCACCTCCTTCCTTACTCATAGCGGCTGGACATAACTCAGGGCACCTAGACAGAAGGCAGAGGGACTACTTTCTATTTCTGGTGTAGAGCTTAGTACAATATATATATATATACTATTACATGTGACACATGTACCTTGTATTACCATTATTCGCTGTATATGAACCCCTTTTCTCCGGGCATTATTTGTCTATAGCATTTTTCACGAACCTGAGGCAACTGAGAACCCTTCAGTGAAGGAATTCCACTAACCCTCACAATACCAACCAGGGGCCTCCCTGCAGTAACTCAGGTAGTTGTACCCATTCTCTTTCCGCATTCTATGTGTTCTTCTTCTTTCTTCTTTTTTTTCTTTTTTCTTCTTTTTATTTCTATCATGTAGTTCAGGGGTTTATAGATATATGTCCTGCATCTCATATTTCCTTTAGTGGTGCTTCTTACCCATTCTCATATCATTTACCCTAGTATTTCATGATCCTGAGGCGACTGAGAACCCTTTAATAAAGGAATCCTTTTTCACTTGAATTGTCAAGTGATACTTACCAGTGACTATCACGTAATGTTACAGGTAGTTGCATTTTCTTCCTCTTCTTTCTCTCCTTTCTTCTTTGTCACACGGTCCATTGTGTTATAGCCCACGTGTCATGATAACACTTGTACCATCTTTTCATTTAGATTCCACCTACAATTATTTACCGATTCCAGTTCTGAAATAGGCTTTCATGATCTACTCACTAGAATTCTCAAGTGCATAAGGTACTGAGACATATACATGTTCACACCATTATAAAGAACAAAGTATAAACATTGAGGTTTTTCTCACACCCATGTTCCTGTGTTCTTTGATATGATATGTGTTCATTTCCTTCACTATATAGGATTGCAAGTTTTCCATTTGTACCTTAATGGCAATGACGCCATACAATTGAACACATATCATCCTGTTATCCATATAGGTGTGTATTTACCTGCTTGACTATTTTTGGTTGTTTGATCCAGAATGTTTCTCCAGATAGGTCATGTGGAAATTTTCTTTCCTCAGTACAAATGTTTTCACTATGGCTTTGGAAAAATTTTTTGTATGTGCATCATGGTCATTTGACCCATTGTACTCTCAAGTAGCAATATATTGTACTGTTATGTTGTACTATGTACTAATTACGTGTTTATATGGTTTTGTAACCCTTTATGATCTTAGATAACTTTATCCTTGATAAAGACCTAAAAACAAGGTCGAAACGTTGGATGAATTATCCTTTTGCACAAATAAAGAATTTTCAGCATTCCAAGAGTTCTTTTCTTACGTTATTGATCACTATAGTGTGCCAGAGCTATTTCTATTGAATTGACTCTTATTTTTTCTGAGCACCTGCTATATACACAGTGACCCAGACATATTCAAGTTTCATTCAGAAGGCAGAGGGAAGCCTTAGCAGCTGAGCCTATATCTTGGCTTGTGAGCATTAGAACAGGCCGGCGATTACAGGGTAACATGAAAAATGTCCAGCTTGCATTATGACTAGAACATGACAATATCCTTTTAAGTACTAACCTATGATGCGTTCCTAAGCAGTTGATGTTATATGTTCTACATTTCATTTTCTGCATACTTTACAAGTAGTAGAATTTGCTTTGATATAGGCAACTGGATTTTCACAATGAAAAGGCAAAGGATAACGCCCGAAAAAGACGCCATACATTATGTCAGTGCCATCACTGACAAACCTGGATTGACCATGAAATACATCAATCCCCTTAAAGGTGAGTTAAAACAAGTTTTAACTAAATTGCCTTAATATTGTCATGCATTAGAATGACTGTCTTAGGTAATGATAAATATTTTCTACAGGAAGAGTAGTGTTTGCTGAAACTGAAATCGAAAAAGGGAGTTTTGTTGCAGAATATCGAGGCGAGCTCACGTATGCACTTACGATGGTAGACAACTACTCGAGATTTATGGTTGTGGTACAAGTCAAAGATCTAATGGCCCATACTGCAGCGAAGGTCTTCCAAGCACACTTATGCAGACCTCATGGCTACTCAGAGAGAGTCCTCACAGATCAAGGCACAGCCTTTGAAGCGGAAATCTTCAAGGACTTCTGCAGCTTTTACCGATGCAGGAAGATGCGCACTACACCCTACCATGCTCAAACCAATGGTTATCAACCTGCTCAGGACTTTACCCCATATTCCAGATGTGGCCTTACAAGTGATTTATAGAGGGGTAACAATACGTTGGGCTCACCGGATCTAATCTCCCTTTTTATACACCCTAAAATCTTGTTTGCTTTAGAATAAACAATAACATCATAAAGGTATAGCAGTACCGTTTCAAAGTTTCGGTGTCCCAAGCAGCATTCCATCAGCCTCTGGAAGGTTCCTGGCAAATTGCACAGCTCGAAGGGCATGCTTTTGAACTCGCAGAGACCCATCGGGGTGGCAAAGGCGGTCTTCTCCCGGTCTGCCTCAGCAACGGACACTTGCCAATAGCGACTAGTGAGATCAAGGGTAGAAAAATAATTTGCAGTTCTCAATGCAGCTAGCTGTTCCTCAATACAGGGGAGTGGTGCTGTCCTTCTTCTTTAACAGGACCAACGGAGCTGCCCAGAGGCTACAACTGTCACGGATAACCCCAGCCTCCTTCATGTTGCTCAACATGTCCTTGGTACACTGGTAATGTGCAGGTAGTTTTGGCTTATATCTATCTTTGATGGGTGGGTGTGCACTTGTGGGGATGTAGTGTTTGACCCCTTTTATTCTTCAAAAGTCTAGCGGATGTTTGCTGAAGACTTGCTCGTATTCTTGCACTAGCCTGTAGACCCCCTTCTTGTGATGTGAAGGTGTGGAGTCAGTGCCTACGTGTAATTCCTTACACCACTCCTCTGGCTGACTTGGTGAGCTGTCACTGAATGGGTGGGCTGAAGCAATGGTGGATGCTGCTGTTTGGATAGCATGTGTATCTACTGAGAACAGCTTATCAATGGTGGCAAATCGGAGCAGCTTAATCTCTTGCTCTCCGCAGTTCAACACTCTCATGGGCACTCTTCCCTTCCATATTAATGAATAAAACTATGATGTAAATAGCATATAGATACCCCACAAATGCAGATAAAAGTAGGTTATGGGAAAAGGGGGAAGAGAGAAACAGGAAAATAGTGGAATAAAGTATACCTTCCAGGTGGGAGAGGAAATGGCAGCACAGCCAGTGGAGGTGAAGCAAGGGGAGCCTGCAACTAAAGAGTTGAGAGCGTTATCACATGGTGACTGAGCCTGATTGTAACGGGAGCATAGAGGTGCCGATCCTGTCTTACCTGCGTTGGTGTAGAAGTGGGTGTCCTGTGGTGGAGTCAGCTATGTGCAGTGGTGGCCGTGGGTTCTTTTATGTGCGACCGTAGTAATAGCTGCGCCCACTTCCTGTATGGGAGTGGAATGCAGTGAGGGTAATGGAACGCACGCCTGTGTGACGCTCCTGGACTAATCCAGGGTGTCACAGGGAACTGCACTATTCTCTATCCTTGGTGCAGGGCCCACCCTCCTTGGTTCCGGGGTCCGCAACAGTGATTCTGTACTAACAGCACAAATCCTAGTCACCCAAACACTACACTTGTCAGGCACACCAGGGGCGTGGTTCCAGCTGGGAAAGGAACCGCCCACCTATGAGTCAGACAGGCTGGTGGGAGGAGTCAGTTAGACAGTTGGTAGTAACTGAAAAAGAGAGAGGACCTGGGGATTAAGAGCTCCCTGAGGAGAGCCTGGCTGGGTCGCAGACAGTGGCCTGTACTTGACGGCTCAGAGATTAGCGGCGTCAGCACAGCGGAGGGATAGGACTTCCCACACAGAGCAGTCACAGAAAATCCCACGTGCCAGCTGCTAAGAGCAGGTCCCAATTAAAAAGAGGGACGGGACCCGAAGGTTTCAAGCCAACGGGGCCAGGGACACACACAGTATACAGTGTATGGAGGAAGGCTCCAGTCCACCACAGAATCACTGAAAGGGACCACCGCACGTGCAGTCACCGAGTGCAGCAGTACCAAGAGACTTTGTTTACCTCAGAGTCTGTGTCCACTGAATGCGTCATCACACCTGAGTGAGTACCCTGGCCCCCAGCGTCCTGCCGGCCCTATATCAATATAGGCTGTTCCTACCTATTCCCTACCCTGAGTCCCGGGGCCCCTACCTGCGGAGGGAATCACCACCAGGCTGCCCCAACACCATCAGCCCCGGCACTCCCATACAGCAGCGGCGGTATTCCTTATTACCGCACACCGCAGGTGGCGTCACAAATATTCTCCCCTGTAAAAAACCTTTTTGTTTTTCATCAAAGTGTCTGCCGAGCAGTCCGACTGCTGCTAGGGCGTCACACATTGATTTTTGGCGTCACGAACAGGATTGGACTGGACCCACTAACCTGGGTGACGTGCACCTTCTCCAAAACTGTTGAGCCCAAAGTGAATAAAAAAAAAAAAAATTCAGTTGCCGCCATCTTGCTGCTGAAAACCAAGGGGGCATAGAAAGATGTCGGCGCCGGGTGAAGCGAGCGCAGCGGCAGTTCCCCCTCAAGATCAAGGTGACATGGACGCACGAGCGACCGCGCAGATAATGCCAATGACTTTACCGTATGTGCCAGGCGCTACCTGGCTACCACAATATGATGGTTCCCCTGACACTCTGCAAGGATTCAAAAGAAAAATCCGCACACTCCTGGATATGTTTGGGATGAATGACCGGCAGCAAGCGTCTGTACTACTCGGCCAGTTATCAGGCGCCGCAGAGCTGGAGGCGGAGACCTGGACAGATCAGGACCGGGCCTCAGTAACTGCCAGTGGATCTGGAGATGGAAGTTGAGATGCCTGAAGTTTATTCCCCAAATGCAGATTGGGATACCAAGCGTAGAGCTCAATACAGGCAAATTCAAGAGTATGTCGAGGAGAATCTGGACCAAAGTAGGGAAAAGCAAGAAAGAAGCTTTAACAAGCAAGCCCAAGCCCCTCCATTTTCACCAGGAGAAGTGGTCTTAAAAAGAAAAAGAAAGATGCATAAACTGGACGACCAGTGGGAAAGAGAGCCATATGTGGTCCAGCCTTCCAATTTCAACAACCAGAAGACCTGTCTTGTCAGCAAGGACCAAGGAAGAACCACAGCTGTAATTTCCCATGACCACTTGAAAAAGTGCCCTGAACCCCTGAACATCCAGAAGGAAGAACAGCCCCAACCTCAAGTGACTGAGAAAAAGAAGAGAGTGATCCACACCATCCTAGGTGACTTCCCGGAAGATTGGCCTATGTACAATGGAGCAGTGATTGTGCCTGTACTCACATTCCCGCAACCCGCGGAAGAACCAGAACCAAGGAGGCCTGAAATCATTGCACCTAGAGAAGTACCCATACCAGCACCACGAACACGTAGATTACCACCTACAACACCTAGCACCAGTAGTGGGGAACAGGTAGTAGCAAACACCACAGTACAAGGGTTAGAGGGAAGCCAGGAGCTGAGAAGGTCCACCCGTGTGAACTTTGGTCAGCCCCCACATAGGTTCAGAGATGAGGAATGGTAGCGGAACCCGGCTACTCTACCCTAATGTAAATAGTCTAAATATAGAGTAAATTTAAAAATGTTTAGTATTTTCCATGCTTTTAATTCTACTATTTTCCATGCTAAAGATAGTCATGTAAGACATGTTGATATAGAGTGTTGATAAGAAGAATGTTGATTTTATTTTAATTACCTGGATTCATGACCTGATTGACGACCAATGATAAGTTTTATTGAAAATGGACCTTTGGCTACAGGACTGGTGGTAGCCAGCACGAACTGGTGCTATTGTAAATGGTTATTTCCCATTCATAGCCACGGACTGCATCCCCACCTACAGGAGAAGACACAGGTGGAGGAGAGACCTGGGAGACATATGGCCCAGGTCTGGCCACCAACAGGAACGGTGGCTTGCCTCCTTTTGGAACTTTGGGGGTGGGATGAAGGACTGGGAAAGCGAAACGTTGGGTTCAAGTGCCTCCCCTGCGTGGGATGGATAGATATGTTTTTCTTATTAAAATGTTCACTTTTTGCAGATAAAAATAAACACTCTGGGTGCACTGTAGCTCGGGGACGAGCTACGTTTAACCAAGGGGGAATGTGACGCCCCTGGACTAATCCAGGGTGTCACAGGGAACTGCACTATTCTCTATCCTTGGTGCAGGGCCCACCCTCCTTGGTTCCGGGGTCCGCAACAGTGATTCTGTACTAACAGCACAAATCCTAGTCACCCAAACACTACACTTGTCAGGCACACCAGGGGCGTGGTTCCAGCTGGGAAAGGAACCGCCCACCTATGAGTCAGACAGGCTGGTGGGAGGAGTCAGTTAGACAGTTGGTAGTAACTGAAAAAGAGAGAGGACCTGGGGATTAAGAGCTCCCTGAGGAGAGCCTGGCTGGGTCGCAGACAGTGGCCTGTACTTGACGGCTCAGAGATTAGCGGCGTCAGCACAGCGGAGGGATAGGACTTCCCACACAGAGCAGTCACAGAAAATCCCACGTGCCAGCTGCTAAGAGCAGGTCCCAATTAAAAAGAGGGACGGGACCCGAAGGTTTCAAGCCAACAGGGCCAGGGACACACACAGTATACAGTGTATGGAGGAAGGCTCCAGTCCACCACAGAATCACTGAAAGGGACCACCGCACGTGCAGTCACCGAGTGCAGCAGTACCAAGAGACTTTGTTTACCTCAGAGTCTGTGTCCACTGAATGCGTCATCACACCTGAGTGAGTACCCTGGCCCCCAGCGTCCTGCCGGCCCTATATCAATATAGGCTGTTCCTACCTATTCCCTACCCTGAGTCCCGGGGCCCCTACCTGCGGAGGGAATCACCACCAGGCTGCCCCAACACCATCAGCCCCGGCACTCCCATACAGCAGCGGCGGTATTCCTTATTACCGCACACCGCAGGTGGCGTCACAAATATTCTCCCCCGTAAAAAACCTTTTTGTTTTTCATCAAAGTGTCTGCCGAGCAGTCCGACTGCTGCTAGGGCGTCACACCTGCGCATTTGTGTTTAACGTCGCGCATGTGCAGAACGGAGAAAAGGCTGCGCTCACTTCCTAATGAAAGGGAGTGAGACGCATCTGGGAAGGGAAGGGAAAAGATTAGGGTTTGGGGATGATGAAAGGGCTTTCTACGGGCAAGGATGGCAAAGGGTGGCAGTGACGGAAAGTCAGGCAGCCTGTCCTGTCCTGTCCTGTCCGTCCGTCTTTTTGTATCATGAATTGGAAAGACTGCAAGGGGGAGGGGAGGTGCTTGTGTCCAAAAGGAGGAGTTATTCAGATTCATTGCAGTGGGCGGCGGCTGCAAAAAGCACCATTCTTCTTGTTTTTGCTCTGCAAAACAGCCTTTTCAAGGGTTGGCTTGGTGACAAAATGTCTTCTGTAGGCGTGGGTTTGTCTCCCTCTCCCTAAGATGTGTCCGGTATAGGCCAGGGTGCCACTCAAGGCCGTAACCAATTTGGGTTATAGCTTCTCGGCCTTTTGGCTAAGATCAAGTGTAGTTTCGGAGGACGCTACCTTGGTCGGTACTGGAAGGTGCCTGGGATTGCACGTCTGCCGGCCTTGAGGAAGTGTGTGCGCCTTCTGGTGACACATAGCCCTCTTGTGCCTGGACGGTTCCCAGGCAACGGGAGGCGATCACCTTTGTTATTTTGAAGTCCTACTGATAAACAGAAAAAAAAAAAAATTAAATCTGTTCTTATCAGTTTAATATCTGATACGTCCCCTCTCTGGGGACCATATATTAAATGGATTTTTAGAACAAGGAGATGGAAAAAATCTTGCTCTGTCCACTGCACGCATTGACCTGGTATTGCAGTACCTCCAGGACCGGTGCACCCCTTCTTAACCCAGTTTCCAAAAGCAGAACTCAATTCACCTGATTCAAATGAGCCCCATTAGTGAATTGAAAGAAAGCAAAAACTTTATATGCACCTCAATTTGGCCAATTCACTTTTCACACTTTCACCCTTTTTTTTATCTTTCACACCTTTTACTTGCTTTATTGATGCAAAAAGCTGTGCCAAATAGCAAACTCATCTCCACTCAACTTGACCAACTCTGCTATGTCCCGTGCAGTATCTTATTCTCAGTCTTATCTAGATCATTTGCAATTGAATAGAATAGATCCCTTTTGGCTACTTATGACTGTGTAAAATATGTAGTTTTACTGGGCTGGGATGAGAGAATCCATTGAAGCATGGTGTAGGGATTGTGGTTCCTGTGTGCTAAGAAGAGAGGCTGGCACCAGCCAGAAAGCCCCATTGCAGCCAATAATCACTTAATAACTTTTTCAACTTGTCATCATATGGGAGGCCCCGTTGTTGGTAGACGTGCACCTTCTCAGTGAATGGCCGGTGAAATGCAGGCAACTCGATCTCTTCGAGGTCATCATCCTCTGGCCCCTCTTCCGACAGGTGGGGCATCCGGGAGAGTGCATTGGCATTGACGTTGGTACGGCCGGCCCGGTACTTGATGGTGAAATCGTAGTTGGCTAACCTGGTCACCCACCGCTGCTCCAACGCGCCCAGCTTGGCCGTATCTAGATGGGTCAGCAGGTTATTGTCTGTGTACGCGGTGAACTTGGCTGCTGCCAGGTAATGGCGGAACCGCTCGGTGATAGCCCACACCAGTGCCAAGAGCTCAAGCTTGAAGGAGATGTAGTTCTCAGGGTTCCTCTCAGTCGGTCAGAGTTTTCGGCTAGCATAAGCTATTACCTTTTCCCTTCTGTCTTGGACCTGGGATAGAACAGCCCCCAAGCCCACATTGCTGGCGTCGGTGTAGAGGATGAATGGGCGGCTGTAGTCAGGGTACGCTAGGATTTCCTCTCCGGTCAGGGCTGTTCTCAGCTGGCGGAAGGATTCCTCATGCTTTTCTTCCCACACCAATGGGGCTACTAGGGATCTACCACCCTTGGTCTGTCCTACGAGGAGGTCTTGCATGGGGGCAGCCATCTTTGTGTACCCCTTAATGAAGCGACGGTAATATCCCACCAGGCCCAGAAACTGCCTCACTTCCCTCACTGTGGTCGGTCTCGGCCAGTCTTGGATGGCGGTGATCTTCTCGGGGTTGGGGGCGACACCTTCCGCACCAACCACATGTCCTAGGTACTGCACTCTGGGTTTCAGCAGATGACACTTTGAGGGCTTCAACTTCATCCCATACTTGGCAAGGGACGCGAACACCTCGGCTAGGTGCTCCAGGTGGGCTTCATACGTCTGTGAGTACACAATCACATCATCCAAGTACAGCAAAACGGTCCCATAGGCAGTCTTCTCTCGGTCTTCCGGTGCCACGGCCACCTGCCAGTACCCGCTGGTGAGGTCAAGGGTGGAGAAGTAGTTAGCGGTTCTCAGCGAGGCCAGGGACTCTTTGATGCGGGGCAGAGGGTAAGCATCCTTATGCGTTATCTGGTTAATCTTCCGGTAATCCACACACATCCGCATGGTGCCATCCTTCTTCTTAACCAGCACCAACGGAGCGGCCCAGGGACTACAGCTGTCCCTAATAACCCCTGCCTCCTTCATGTTCCTCAACATGTCTTTGGCGCATTGGTAGTGTGCAGGGGGAATAGGCCTGTATCTCTCTTTAATAGGGGAGTGTGTACCGGTAGGGATGTGGTGTTGAACCCCTTTAATCTGCCCAAAATCTAGAGGGTGCTTGCTAAAAACCCGCTCATACTCCTGTACCACCCGGTATACCCCTTCCTTGTGGTGTATGGGGGTATCATCAGTGCCGACATGTAGCTCTCGATACCACTCGCCTAACTCCCCCAGGGATGAGTGGGAACCGGCAGCAGGCGGTGTGACCGGGGGAACGGCTTCATGGATCGTGTGGGGATCTAGAGTGAGCAATTTGGCAAGGGTAGCGTACCGGGTGGTGCATGAATGCACACATATTGGTTTTATAATCTTATTGTATTACTTTATATTCTTATTTCACTTGTGCATATCTCCACCATAATCCTGGCTAAGAAATATAGCTTTTTTTGGGGTACACAGGTAGTAAGGTCTTCTTTCTATTTCTTTAGGGGTGATATAGCCTGGTGGAACTCTAGACCTCTAACATTATATATGCACCCTTTTTCTTTATGGTTCTTGGACACCTTATAACATTCTTCCATACATATATATCTTTCTCATAAATTATAAATAATTAGGCATTTTTATATATTTTATTTACATTTTCATAAATAACTTTTTACAAAGCATGGGGGACATTCTCACATACATATAATTTTCATGTACGCATTCTGAAAATTTACGCATAAACCGTACACACTCCTTTTTGTAACAATTTCTATAACTCATTCGCTGAACTCTCATCCCGGATATTCATTCTTACACCGAATTTCCTGTTATAACACAACATTCATGATTTTTATTCAATTTATTTTTATTTTTTAGGTTTATTAGTAGTGATGAGCGAGTACTAAAAAGCTCGGGTGCTCGAAGCTCGGGCCGAGCCTCCCAAGATACTCGTGTACTCGGCCCGAGCACCGAGCCCAATGTTATCCTATGGGAGACCCGAGTATTTTTGTGAAATG
Source organism: Anomaloglossus baeobatrachus (assembly GCF_048569485.1). Taxonomy (NCBI): domain Eukaryota; kingdom Metazoa; phylum Chordata; class Amphibia; order Anura; family Aromobatidae; genus Anomaloglossus; species Anomaloglossus baeobatrachus. Next base: position 1,016 of record NW_027445381.1, on the reverse strand, counting down.
ACCACCGGCAGCATGTAGAAACCCTAAAAATGGCACAAAAGTCTCCGAAGAGTGCTCAAATGACATGGCAACAGCATGGGGAAGACCCCTTGAAGCATTTATCACTCAAAAGTCACAGCTGTGAATAATTTTGTCCGCGTTTTACGCCATTTTTACGGACTCACCAGAAAACCTTCCAAAATGACACCAAAATGATTTTTCATAGCGGAAATGTTAAGGGCACATACCCAATAGTGAGATAGAGCTAATGTATGTTACTTTTTGAGATCAATACATGAAAGATTTTACGTAAAACATTGTGTGGCACTCCGATGTCCCTGAGAAGAGACGTACATAAAGGCCTCTGAGTCTAATGTGCCCATTTTGAGGAACTGAGTCTTTGTAGTATTTTCCTTTGCCAGGGCAGTCCAAAATTGTGAGGTTCACCAATGCCCCTGCATACAGACGTGCATGATGGCCTGTAAACCTGAAGTGCCCATTGTAAGGAAGTGGGTCTATTGTAGTATAACCCTTAGGCAGGGCAGCCAAAAATTGGGAGGCTCCACGTTGTCCCTGGATAGAGACGTGCATGAGGGCCTCAAAACATTAAGTGTCCAGTGTCAGGAAGTGGGTGTATTATAGTATAGCCCTTAGGCAGGGCAGCCAAAAATTGGGAGGCTCCACGTTGTCCCTGGATAGAGACGTGCATGAGGGCCTGTAAACCTGAAGTGCCCATTGGAAGGAAGTGGGTCTTTTGTAGTATAGCCCTTTGGCAGGGCAGCCAAAAATTGTGAGGCTCCACGTTGTCCCTGGATAGAGACGTGCATGAGGGCCTGTAAACCTGAAGTGCCCATTGGAAGGAAGTGGGTCTTTTGTAGTATAGCCCTTTGGCAGGGCAGCCAATAATTGGGAGGCTCCACGTTGTCCCTGGATAGAGACATGCATGAGGGCCTCAAAACATTAAGTGTCCATTGTCAGGAAGTGGGTGTATTATAGTATAGCCCTTAGGCAGGGCAGCCAAAAATTGGGAGGCTCCA